>NC_081561.1:96200561-96314422 GCF_022355385.1 Mustela nigripes
ACACCAGTCAGAATGGCTAAAATCAACAAGTCAGGAAATGACAGATGCTGGCGAGGATGCGGAGAAAGGGGAACCCTCCTACACTGTTGGTGGGAATGCAAGCTGGTAAAACTTTTGAATAATATATACATTGCCAATCTATACCAATCCTGATTCAAAAAAACAAACCAAAAAAAAAAAGTTCTTCTTCATTCATTCAATCCAATCTGCACTGAAACCTTTTTATTTTTCCTTTGGAATACCTCTTAGATTTCCTCAGCTTCTCTCCATTGCTGCTGCCAACACCACAGTCTTTAGCATTTCCCACCTCTAGGATAGCTCCCAATAGATCTCTCAGCCACTTTCCCTGCCTTGTACCTTGTAGAGGGCTGTCAGATGAGTTTTCCAAAGCAGCCCATCACGTCATCCTTTATTTTTTTTTAATTTTTTAAATTTATTTTCAGCGTAACAGTATTCATTGTTTTTGCACCACACCCAGTGCTCCATGCAATCCGTGCCCTCTCCAATACCCACCACCTGGTTCCCCCAACCTCCCACGCCCCGCCCCTTCAGAACCCTCAAATTGTTTTTCAGAGTCCATAATTTCTCATGGTTCACCTCCCCTTCCAATTTCCCTCAACTCCCTTCTCCTCTCCATCTCCCCTTGTCCTCCGTGATATTTGTCATGCTCCACAAATAAGTGAAACCATATGAGAATTGACTCTCTCTGCTTGACTTATTTCACTCAGCATAATCTCTTCCATTCCTGTCCATGTTGCTACAAAAGTGGGTATTCATCCTTTCTGAAGGAGACATAATACTCCATAGTATATATGGACCACATCTTCCTTATCCATTCGTCCGTTGAAGGGCATCTTGGTTCTTTCCACAGTTTGGCGGCCGTGCACGTCATCCATTATTAATCCCTTCCTCAGGAAGCTAGGTGACTCCTGCCTTCTGGAATGAATTCTAAAGTCCATTCAAAACTCTCACTAATCTGGCCCTATCCTGTCTTCTTAATGTACTGCTTTCCCAAACAAACAGTAATCAAACCAATCGGCTCGCATCCTCTGCATGGAACAGGCTCACGTCCACTTCCACCCTGCCTTTACATTGTGTCCCCAAGATGGTAAGTCTCCTTCTCTTTTCTCTCTTTATCCATATTCTATCTGTCCTTCAACTGTTCATCTCCAGTCTCTCTTGATTCCAACCTTTGGAGTGCTATCCCTTTTCTAGAATTCCCGTTACTTGTGTGTCCTTTCCCTGTCATTTACTCTTGAGTTCACGTCTGTTCCAGATCCTATTAAGGACCTGAATACTTACCGTGATCCTCACAACACATTCTTTTTTTTTTTTCCTTGTCCTAAATTGTACTTTCTTTTTATTTTTAATAATTTTTTTTAATTTTTTATTTTTTATAAACATATATTTTTATCCCCAGGGGTACAGGTCTGTGAATCACCAAGTTTACACACTTCACAGCACTCACCAAAGCACATACCCTCCCCAATGTCCATAATCCCACCCCCTTCTCCCAACCTCCCTCCCCCCAGCAACCCTCAGTTTGTTTTGTGAGATTAAGAGTCACTTATGGTTTGTCTCCCTCCCAATCCCATCTTGTTTCATTGATTCTTCTTCTACCCACTTAAGCCCCCATGTTGCATTCACAGTGCATTCACTCACAACACATTCTTATGAGATTATTATTATATCATTATGATCTCGTTTCACAGATGAGAAGCCTGATGTTCTGTGAGGTTAAGAGTTAAGTTACATCCACTAAGTGATGAAGCTGGAATTCAAACTCGGGCAGTCTGGCTCCAGAGGTCATGTTCCTAACCGCTATGCTAAACTGCCTCTTCACTCTTCTACGTGACTCATTGTTTCCGGAGTCCTTCCCCAGCTGACTCTCAGTTCCTGAAGGGCAGACATTATCTTCCCAGCTTTGGGTCTATCTCATTCGTTGCCTCCCCAGAGCCCATTATGTAGGAAATTCCCTAAGCATGTGCAGAGAACTTATCTGTCTTACCTTTATTTAAAAATAAAAATAAAAATACCAGGGTCTAGTACATGGTAAGTGCTCAGAGAATATTTGTTCAGTAAATAACTAGATGAATATTTGATTGATTCACAGTTTGATAAACATATGATCGAGTCAATACATCCTCCTTAAGTTTTTCCTTTCATGTAAATTTGCATATCTCTATTTCATGGACAAATTTCCAGGCCACTGCTGATAACTGAGCTGGACTTTTGCCTAATGCAAGTGGATGTTTAGATGGCCTCAGCTAAGTTAATCATTGCCTCTATGGATCTAAAGGGCTTTGGAATTCATCTTTCTATGAGAGCTGATGATGTTAAGTTCTGCCCATTTAAGTCAGTATTTTAGTATCAAAAATAAAAGGAGACACTGTTGGGTTTAACCAGCTAACAAATAGTACTTTTGCACTTGAGCTCTATAGTGCTTGCTTATTTATGAGTGAATAAAATGGTATCATTAGTGTGACAAATTTCAACATTTCATCTTCAGAAATCTTCTTTATGAGAGAGCTCTTTTAAGCTGAAGGAATCCATTTTTTCTTTTCTACCCTTTGCCTGAAAACTACTTTGGGTTCCACTTTTCATCCAGTGTCGATCTGAGCATTTTTAGATAAAAGATACGTCATCTAATTCTCTCTAAATGTTATTAGTGGAAGTCAGGCTTCAGCGGAACACAATCTGTATTTAATTTATTTACAAAGCCTCATTTAGCATTGAGAATTTTAAAGTTCAGTCAAAATAAATGGTTTTACATCAAGGGCTAAATTAACACCAAGTTTTCAAAGGGTTTTCTTTGGAAAAATTCAAAGCACCTCATTAAGTCTACAGTCTTCCAAAAAATATGTTCTCCAAGATAGTCTTATTAGTCCCAATTTGCAAACGACAAAGTTGTAGCAAGAAGCAATTAGATATCTTTACCAGGGTCTGCTAGAATGGAGTCATGTAGGGTAGGCCCTTAACATATGATCAAACCATCATTGGTTAATTAGAAGAAGAGGCCCAAAAAACCAAACAGGCAGGAAAATGATCAGCAATGAGGAAGCCAAATGTAAAAACAGGATTTGTCATCAGACCTGTTTTAATATGGGATCCCAGGCAGTTGAGAAGAGGAAAACAAAAAAACCAGACCTCAATTAGTCATACTACTTAAAGGCAGAAAAGGAACAGAGAGGTTATCTCAACCACTCATTTGAGTACTTAGAAAGAGTGGGAAGGTCGGAACCACCTCTTGGAGTGAGTTCCCATCGTGCTGCCGTTGACTGCAAAAGCACTAAGCCCAGCTGGGTATTTAGCAGAAAAAAAGTAAATTTAGGAAGCAAAATGTCAGGAACAAATCTATGAAGTGTAGGATGATCTAAAAGGAGGTATATGAAGTTCTGAAGCAAAATTACAAAGCCCGGAAATGATGGCTATCTTTAAACTTCTCCAATTAACTGTTCACCAATTTACGTACTGTAATCTCACACCTGTCCACAACTGGAGGACACAGCCAGCTCAAGGTGACCACATCACGACAGGGGGACCTCTGCTCCCCACCATGTACACATACACGTGCTCATGCACACACTCAGTGACCGAAAATTCAGATTTGGTTTCGTTTTGTTTTTTAAGTTAAGCTCTTCTTCCTGAGCTCTTTCCTTTAATTATGAATAAGCCTGGTCCGTCTGGCATTTTGTTACATCTTTTAATGAACCTTCCCACCTGCAACTGATTATGTGCATCGTGTGTATAAAATGATCGAACTATTTATATTCTAATGTAGTTCATTCATTCATTCTTTTAACAAATACTCAGCACCTACTCTGTAGCCAGTGCTTTGGCAGATACTAAGAATACAATAATGAAAAACACAGATGTGTTCCAGCCCTCATAAGCTGTCAGGGGGAAAAGGGGCATTACAGTAACTGGGAGAGGTGACCTGGCCATGGGAATAGTATGTGCGGAGGTCGAGAGTCTCAGGTACTGTGAGAATCTTATATGGATGGAGTTTAAAAAGTGAAATACAAGGATGTGATATGGAGACAGAAGGGTGGGCAGCACTGGAGCATAAAAGGCCTTCAAAAATAGCCTCTGTGTGTGGGTCTCTATGCTAAAGACAATGAAAAGCCGTAGGTTGTGGTTGGATGGGGGGTGCAGGGAATGATCACGTAGGTAATTGGATTTGCCTTGAAAATCCTTATACAAGGGGAAGAGACCTGGAATGGAAGTAGACAAATTACTTTGGTATGGAATAGATCATAGTAGAGGAGACGAAGAAGGATGGATAGATTAAGACAAATCTATGAGGTAGAATCAGCAAGCTTCATGAGTGAATGACTTGGAGCTAAAGGAGGAGCAAGGTTTGAGGAAGATTCCAGGTCTCTGGTTGGAGCAATTCAACCTGAGGGTAGGGAATGAAGAGACCAAGGGGTGGGGAAAACAAGTTCTGCTTTGGATATGTTGAGTTTCAGGTTCATGACAAGGATATCCAGCAAGCAGAAGAGAGCGGTAGGCTGGATATGTGGAACTGGAACTTATCAGTATCCAAAGAGAGGGTAATTAATCCACTAAAATATATATTCCATAAAGGGTGAGAGTACGTCTGGAACAATGCTAGTGCTCAGTAATTATTTGCTAGAAGTAGTTGAATTGAAGCCATGGGGTGAAATTAAGGTTGAGGAATAAAAGAGCCTGTGGATCACCCATTTTTTTAGCACTCATTGAGGCATTGGAAGCAAAGGAAACTGAGCAAGAGTTCCAAGAAGAGGGTAACATAGAGAGGTGGCATTACAGGACCAGAGGAAAATAGTTTTCATTGTTGGAATTTTCTAGGAGGGGCAAGCAAAATCAAACTAGAAAAATGTAGCCATCTTGGATTTAACAACATAGCAAGAGCAAGTCATCTTGGCAAGAACAGTTTCCATTTTGCAATTGGGTAGAAGCCAGATGAAGCTGAGCAGAGGGCAGGAACAACAAGGGAAAGTGAAGACAGTGATGGGAAGGGCAACTCTGCGTTGTCCCAGTAAGGCATGTGAGGCACACCAGGTTGGTAGCCATTGTCTCTCCCGAAGCGAGCATTCTCTTTCAGGATCATTTACCAGCAGAAGAGGTACGTCCTCAAAAACTAAGGGTTAAGGAAATGCCATGGACTCCTTTAAAGCAAAACAAAATAAAACAAATGTATCGAGTACTTTCTACACTTTAAGTCCAAAGTAGTAACATGCTAAGGTCCTCCAAGATGAGACTGGACATGCAGAGATTTATTGGAAGAAAAGCCTGTCAGGATAAAAGGAGCTGAGAAGAGCCATGAAGAACAGATAAGGAAGAACCAGGTAGGCAGAAGCTTGCTGTTCCAAAAAAGTTTTGGCCAGGCCAGTGGGGGAATGTTCAAGCCAAATCACCCATCAGAGGCATCCTGCATCTTCCAGGAATAGGTCTGCCACACTCTTTTTGCCACACTCAGTCTTTGACCAAGAGCAGCCCTCAGGATGCATGGCCTTGGCACAAATGAGGCATAGGTTCAGAGCAGAGCAAAGCACTGGGGGCAATTGGTCAGTTTCTCTCCCTATAGCAGGAAAGCTGCATGTACAGTATATCATTTAATCCATACAGCATCCCTCTGAAAGGTCATTTCACAGAGGAGACACCGAGGATCACAGAGTTAAGCAACTTACCTCACTTCCAACAACTAGTAAGAGGCAGAGCCTCGATTTCAACCAGTGGTGTGCTGGAGCTGGCTTAGGCTGGCTCTGAGCAACTGTTAAGTTTTTAGGAATTGTGCTATTCCGTTGATAGCAAGATGGTGGCTTGAATTTGGCTGTGGTGGGCGTCGTTCCACTATGGAAATGGGCAAATGCTACATATCAGGCCTCCGTGGGTGTTTTTCTTTTCTGGAAGGGTGGTTGTTAGACATTCTCCAGCACACACCAGTGATTTGAACCCAGGTCATCTGACTCCAGAGCTACCCCTCCTGCCTCCATGCTACCAGCAAGTGCCTAAATAATTCCCCGATGCATTTCTGATACAAAAAATCCCTTCGGCCACTCCCCTTTCTCCGAATTTCCTGTCACAGGGATTGTTGAGCTCTGGGTTTTGCCCTTCCCTACATTCCTTCATCACCATCGTGTACCCTGGCTCCCTACCTAGACAGAAAGTTTCTCCAGGACAGAGAGAGGACCTGTCCTATGCCCCCTGTGTCCCCCGCCCCCGCCCCCCCCCCCCCCCCGCGCCCCTCAGTGCATCTTTGCTGTTACAGCTGACGTTTACATACTTACACATTTCTGTGGCTAATGAGGGAAAGGTGGCATCTTTAAAATGGTATAAAAGATGGCGCCCCGTGCAGTTGAATCTGTTCCCACCCATACTTAGATCCCGAATCTTACTTGTAGAAAGGCAGACACTACTGGAAAGTGTGTTTCAACCTCACAATGACCTTTAAGAGGAACTGCAACATCCATTATAGGCCAGTGATGCAGCTGTTGTGTTTCCTGCCTCCTCCCACCCACACACCAGGACATGCATTAATCACCTGCTTGCCTGGCCGCTGGCAGTTGGTTGGGAAATTGTTTGTCCTCCCAGCCCTGCACTCTCTAGCCAGGGAAATAAAGCTCAGCTGCTTCCCACAAGGAGGGAGCCCCGAGTCTTCTCGCATTGTGTCCAGGGTCCGAGAGCCCAACATCTGTAGAGAACGAGCCCAGAAGGTTTAGGGTGAAAAGAAACTGCCCAGGGGACTCAGGCCACTGGAGAAAGTGCTATGCTGTGAGTGGTCCCAAGACATCAGAAAACTTGGGGTTGGGGTCACTTCAAACTGCATGCATGTAAGCTACTCCAGATATTTCTGATGCCCTTGAAAAAGCCGCAGAAGAAGTTGGTGCCAGGAAGCCTGCTTTTGGATAAAAAAGCAGGTCTCTCATGAGAGTAACCCTTGCTCTCCATCAAAGCTCTCTGGAATCTTCTGGCACTGCAAAAAACATCTGTAAATCACTGCTTCCTCTGCACCATGTCCAATGATGTTTCTTCCTTATTAATTTATTCTAAAAATACTTTTTTGAGCGCCTACTGTGTGGCAGGCCCTTTTCTCAGTTCTTGGGTGAAATCAGCAAATAGAACAAAATTGCTCCTGCTGTGGGTTCCATCCCTTGCTCCGATCCTCTTGATCTTTGTCACTTGGGTCTGTGTTCATGCACCCAACATGCATTCATTCAGCCAACAGGCCCTGGGCATCTGCTTGTGTCTGCTCTGGGGTGGGGAGTTAGCTGGGGTTGCAGAAAAAGACTCTGTCCTCAGAATCCAGGTTAAGGGGGAAGGTAGACTCCTAACCCCTGGATTCTGGCACCAGGGTGGTATCTATGAGTGAGAATCAGTGGTGGGTGAGGCAGTCACATCTGAGAGTGACCCCTGAGTTGAGTCTTGTGGGATAAGTAGAAGGAAGACAGACAGAAGGGGCTGGTGCACAGAGGAAATGGAAGGTGGTGAAGGTGGCTAGGGTGTAAAAGCATGAGGCAGAAAATAGCAAGAACCAAAACCCCACATGGGACGGCTAGGCAGGACCCATGTCGTGTGTCCATTCCCTAGTTTATGCCACTTATTTTAAACAAACCGCCACCCCCACAATTCCATGAAGTCCCAACTTGCTGCTGGTATTATTCTCAAAAGGGTAGAGAGCCTGAGGGGGGACACTTCCTGGTCTCAAACCTGAAGATGAGGACCTACAAGGTGACCGTACTGTCCCATGCTCCCTGCCTCCTCCCAGCAACATCCCAGCCCACTCCACTCCTCCATTTTTTTCTCAGTCTCCTTCCGTTTCCAAGTCCACCCTTCAAAGGAGACTTCTGCCTGGTCCCAGGCATGCTGTTCTTCACCCCTCCTCCTCGTTACCCACGGTTTCCAGTAATTCACTGGTCACTTATTTGTTTTATTGTGGAAAGTTCATGAGGATAGAATTCATTGACTTCAATAAGTGCCCCTTAAATTAAAATCTTGGTCAAAAACTTTAAAGGTTCAAAAGAAATTAGGACAGGGACAAGAGGAAAGAACTGGGAGTAAAATGTTGACGTTAGAAATTTCAGGCCCTTCCTCTTTGAAGTTGGTAGCTATGTCACCATTGAATGGCAAGTCCTGGATCCCTATTACTTTTTACAGACGGCCTTAGCATTTTACCAACACAGACTGATGTGACAGGTGGCTAGAGCATTGAAGTAAAAAGGTAATCCATGTGATTGCTACCAACAGCAAGGGAAAAGAGAAGCCATTGGCCTTTATTCCCATTCAGATAAAACTGAAACAACTTGCATTGTGTGACCAGAAGCATGTGTTCTACCAAGAGCAAAAGGAAGTAACTTGTGTCCCCAAGTCAAGTGGGACACAGTCATGTGTCCCTCTTTCCAGGTGAACATGTCCCTCATTAAGTGCAGGCAGCCATATTCATTCCATGCAAGGGGGGACCCCAGAAAACTTGCCCACTCTCCTCTGAGGGGGTGAGAGTGCTGTCTCATCTCCATGCCTCTTTCTCAAATGTAAGAGTTAATAAGAAGTTGTTTGTTCATACAGTAAATAACAAACTTTCCTGAGCTTTTTGGTAATCAAACCAATTCTACTTTATGAATTCTACTCCTCCCCATTTATAATTAAGATTGGAAGAACACCTAAGTCAAAGAAAAGCCAACCAAAGAAATACTGGCCTCTGTGTGAAGAAATTTCACTTATAAATATTTTTAAAGAGGGTATAGGGTAAGAAATTTCAAAGACTTTTGCTTCCTTTGTTCTTCTTAATATTTTATTTGGAGTTCGGCATTACAGTCAAGACAACCCACAGCAAGACAAACAGGCTATCGTATAAAAAATACTGAAAAGGGCAATGCACCAAGTATTTCTTTTTATTTCTTATATTTTTATATTCTTTATTTCTTGTATTTAAAAATATTTATATCTGTGTGGCAGATTTTGGTTTGTTTTGATTTTTCTTTTTGCTTACCTATATATTCTATGATAGACACAGATTGACTTTGTAATAAATAAAAATATTTGACGAGGAAGATTAAGGTTGGACACAAATGAGATCTTTCTTACTTTTAAAGTTAAATAGTTAAGCAAATCAATGTATTAAAATCCAGAAGCCAAAGAAAACATTCACTGATAAATTAACTGGATGGTAGGTTTCCATTCAGCTGCTTGGCCTTTCACATGACACCAGGGTATTTTCGTGGATGAAACTACAATCCCAGATACTCATACTTTCAGATTCAGACTTTTCATCTTAGCCCACAGAAGCTTTACTTTAAGGATTTTGCAGAAAATTCTGGCTCGTTGCTTCAGTCATTGACCTTTTCTGTGTGGAAGCCAGTAGGGAACAGGGGTGGACACAGAAGGTCGGTCCCCAGACCCTCAGGGAACGCTGCCATGAGGCTATTAATCAATCAAGGCATTCTTTTAAAAGGCGACAACTTCTTTCTAAAATAATCTGGATTGAATAGCAAGCCTAGCCGCAAACCGCAATATTTGAGACACAAATACTGAAATCGTCAGTGATGTTCTGTCAAGAGTCTGAACTCGAAGTGGAAAGAGGAGAGAGCTTGCCAAGCAGACTCAGTAAGACCTGGAAGCTGCTGGTACTTCCTCGTTCACTCGAGAAATACTGGCTGAGCAGATGCTCAGGGCTGGACCGTCTCCTGAGCCCGGGGACAGCAGCAGACAAGATAAAGCCTCTTGGAGCTGATATCCTAGCGACGTGGATGGATAGCAAACAAACAAACAGATAAGATGTCGTATTTTGGGCAGTGTTAATTGTCCCTGGATAAATTCCAAGAGAGTCCGTGAACTCCACTAGAGGAAAAAGATGCATCTGTATTACTTTCACCAGCTCAGCATTTCCTTCATTTTTGAAGGTAGGCAACAAACTACAGCGTTATTAACTGTAGCTATAATGTCAGCCATCTAGAATTATAGGTATTTTATATCAGTTGCTCTTGTTGGAATGATCTCAAAAGAATCATTCACACTACCATAAGTCTAGCATCAATATTATGATAGATATTAGACCCACTGAGAAATCTTGTCACTTAATATATCAAATGAGCATTCATATATAGATACAGATACAGATATAGTAGCTATAGCTATAGATATAGATATAGATATATCACCATAACTCTTCAGTAGTTTGATAAATAATTCAATATCTTTGGATTCCTTTCTAATCCTCCATGTTTTATTTTATACATTTAAACACATTGATCTGTGAAGTGGGTCCTTAGTCTACACCAGACTTCCAAGAAGTCAATTGCAGCAGTGTTTTAAGCAAACTTCTCTGATCACTTCACAGAGTTTAAAGAGATGTGCACTCAAGGGCTGAGATTTAGTACCATTACCAATTTTTACTGATCTCTTAAGGCCATTCTTAAGTAAAAAAAATTTTTGTTGTTGTTGCAAGTGTGTGTGATGGTCAAGGATACCATTACATCTCATACAGTGAGGTCCGCTATCTCCATTCACATCAATGAGCCAACCATTTACCACCACTGTTTTGTACCATCCGTGGAAATGTTGACACCATCAAAAAGATAAGTAACACCTTAGTATTATTATGAAAGTAGTTTTGATCTTGTGCACCCCTAGCAGGGTCTTGGAATCCCACCAGGGATCAATGGATCGTACCTTGAGAACCGCTGTACATGATTAAGTGGCAAATAAAGAAATTCTTTTAGGTATTTGAACCACCCAGGGGACTCTATTTGCATAAATCGTTGGTGGTTATTGTAGTCTGCTGTCCAACTCTTTGAAATGGAAGTTTTACCCAAGCTTTTAAGGGGCAATATTTTTAAATCTCAGTCAGAAATAATCTGTTGACATTTTTTGATTTCCCAATACAAATTCAGAAATGCAACTCACAGCAGAGACACATGGCTCCTGCTCAAAAGAAAATATCCAGTACAGAGAGGTCTTCGCCTCCTTCAGTCCAGCGAAGCCTACAGACCTCTTCTTGGAATGTTTTTAAATGTATAAAATAAAATACTAAAGATTACCAAAAAATATCATATTGGAGTAAGTCCCAGGCCCAGACCCCTTTCTAGTCTCCTGTATTCCACCTGCTTCCCACAAACCTTGCTGACAAGAAGCAACACTCAGGGATGCTATTTGTTTTTTAATGCATTCATTTCCAGGTCAATTAACATCTGAAATCCCCAAATTGTGACTGTCAAGAACTTAGATTTAGACCTAACAGATCCAGGGCAAGAATGTGGAGGAGGAAAGAATTTCCTCCTCCACCTTCTATAAGACTGAGCAGCACTGTGTCTCCTAAAAAATACTTTCTAAAGGGAAATGGCCCTGGGCTGGAGGTAGGAAGATATTGGCCAGTGGCTCTCTAGGATTATCAAGAATTTTCCGCTGGGACTTTCTAAAATTTTGGTTACTTTTTTTTGGGAAAAAACAACAAGAACCACAACAACAAAACTTCTTTCACATCAATAATTTTCTTCTTTTTCTCTGTTTCTTAAATAAAGCCAGTATCCGTAGACTTATTGCCTTTGAAAAAAATTATCTAGCCCTTAGTGCTAGAAGTTAAAAAGCAAAGAATTTGCAGTTGTGTGGTTACCTAAAGGGGGAAACCAGTAAGAGCCCCATAATGAAGTTTTCCACTTCATTTCACCATGAATCCACTTCACCATTTCCACTGGTGAAAGATTTGCGATTTATTGAAAAACCACTTATTTACTAATTTCGCAAAAGAGAGTATTGGAGCTGATTATTGAAAAGAGTCAATAATCCAAAAATCATCTATATTTAGTCTTGGGATTGATAAAAGTATTCCAGCATTGTAATCTCCTCTGAGGGTGTTTTTCTTGGGCCAGTAGTAACATGAATTCTTATTTTTTGACTTAAGGGTGGAGAGGAAAGATGGTGGTTTGAAAATATACCAAGAGCAGGAAGCCAACCTGTGATTTTAAATTTGCCACAAATAATCCACCAGGTGGATATTCACCACTTCGTCAGTGAAGGGTTTCATTGTGGGCTTTAGAGTTTCAGTAAGTTTTTTCACGAAGAAAATCATGCTCCTTCTATAGCCCAACTCTCCTTCCTGTCCCCTCTGCCAGGCATTTTCAGTTTTTGCCCCCATTTCCTTGTACTTATAAGTGCAGTTTCCTTCCCAGGGGTGAGCTGAAAAACCAAGCCCTTGCCTTTCACTACCGCCATACCCAGTGCTGCTGAATCCTCCACAGCCCTTTCTCAGTGCATTCAAACATCAAACTTCCCATTCGTGCCTACAGTGCTCTGTGCTTTAGAAAGCAGAGAGGTCTTGTCTCTGTCACAGTGTTTATTGCATTTTGGCACTACCGTTTAAGGATTTCCCACAGAAATCCAAATTGCTGGCTTCTCTCAAAAAACCAGATCAGGCAACCTGGCACAAATTCCAGGTAGCAATGCTGGGCTTGAACTGAACAGCACTAGCCTCCCCCTCCCCCAATGACAAGGAAAATGCTTTGCCAGTTGGTTCCAAGCTTCTCCGTTCAGGCAGCGGAGGCAGGCACAGGGCGCCACTAATGCATTCATTGTCACCTAACATGCACTCGTGGGCATGGATAATTTGCTTGCTCTGCTCTAGAACGTGAATTCCTGGGGAGGGAGGCAGAAGACGGACTATATATATATAGCATGGCACCCAGCATATATTGGGAACCTGGTAGGACCAATGTTGAAATGCTGTTTCAATAGTTCATTTCAAGAATGGTATTCTTGTGTATATAGAATTTTTTTAAGATTTTATTTATTTAGAGAGCGAGAGTGCACAAGCAGGGGGAGGGGCAGAGGGATAAAGAGATAGAGATCTCAAGCAGACTCCAAGCTGAGTGCAGAATCTGATGTGAGACTTGAACTCACAACCCTGAGATCAAGACCTGAGCTGAAATCAGAGGAGTCAGACGTTCAACTGACTAAGCCACCAAGGAGCACCAGTAAATAGAAAGTATTATAGTGATTTGATATTTTTTTCATTATTTAGAGAGCCTCGGGCTAATCCATGGGCAGATAATAAATTTTAAAAGGGGAGAGAATACCAAGAAGAGAAAGAAAATGGTAATAAAAGAAAAACTGTTATAGCACAGACCTTAAAGGATAAGAATTGGGGTTACACTGGTTTGCCTAAACATAGCTGCATATTATCAAAACATGAGAGGATATCTTCATATAAAGGAGATGGAAGAGAAAGCCCAATAACCAGCATCATAAAGGACCTGTAGCTTTATGTCTTGCATGCTGTGGTGTATTTCATTCTAGAGCATAAGGGATCCAGGAAGCAGGGTCAGAAATGAAGTCTCTGAACAAAGTTAAGATGGAAAATCATAAAGGTGAAAGTCAGACAATTCATAAAGGCCACTGGAAAACAGACAAGAAGCCTTAGCAAGTGGTGAGAGAAAGATCGAATATGAACAAAGATCAAAAATGAACTATAAAAAAAGAGGCCCAGGGTGCCGGGCTGGCTCAGTCAGTGGAGCACGTGACTCTTGATCTCAGCATTTTAAATTCAAGCCCCATGTTGGATATAGCAATTTCTTAAGGGTAAAATCATTAAAAAAAAAAAAAAAAAAAAAAAGTTCCAGGGTTAAAAGAAAGCAGGAAAAAAATCGAGGTCATATGGCTGGAGACACAACTCTGTTCAATGCATTTTGGTGGGAAGTTTTTTTGTTTCTCTTTACTATACATTATGGAAAATCTCAAATATTCATAGAAGAGAAATTAGTCCAGTGAATCTCCATCAGAGACAGTTCTTAGTCATTCATGATAACAGGGTGTTAAGAAACTGAAATTCTCAGTTAATCTAAAGTAATCATTTAGTTTTAATTTCTCTTTTTTTAAGTTTTTATTTAAATTCCAGTTAGGTAACATACAAGGTTGTAATAGTTTCAGGTGTACAATATAGTGATTCAACACTTTCATTTTCATACATCACCCAGTGCTCATCCCATGTGCACTCCTCGGTCCCATCACCTATTTTAACCATCCCCCAACCCACCTCCCTTATGATAACCATCAGTTTGTTCTCTATAATTAAGAGTCTGTTTCTTGATTTGTCTCTCTCTCTCTCTTTTTTTTCCCTTTGCTCATTTACTTTGTTTCTTAAATTCCACATGCGTGGAATCATATAGTATTTGTCTTTCTCTGACTGACTGATTAGCTCCAGCCATGTCATTGCAAATGGCAAGATTGCATTCTTTCTTATGGCTGAGTAACCACTATGTATGTATGTATGTGTGTGTGTGTGTGTGTGTGTGTGTATAGAGAGAGAGAGAGAGAGAAATATATAGATATATATCACATCTTCTTTATTCATAAATCAATGGACACTTGGGGCTGTTTCCATATCTCAGCTATTGTAAATAATGCTGCTATAAACATTGGGGTGCATGTATACCTTTGAATTATGTTTTTGTATTCTTTGGGTAAGTACCTAGCAGGGCAATTGCTAGATTTTATCTTTAACTTTTTGAGGAACCCCCATACTGTGTTCCAGAGTGGCTACACTGGTTTGCATTTCCACCAACAGTGCAAGAGGGTTCTCCTTTCTCCATATCCTCGTTAACACCCATTGTTTCTTGTGTTGTTGATTTTAACCATTCTGGAGACATGAAGTAGTATCTCACTGTGGTTTTCATTGGCATTTCCCTGATTATAAGTGATGTTGAACATCTTTTATTGTATCTGTTGGTCATCTGTATGTCTTCTTTGGAAAAATATCTACTCATGTCTTCTGCCCATTTTTTAATTGGATTATTTGTTGTTTGAATGTTGAGTTCTAGAAGTTCTTTATATATTTTAGATACTAACCCTTTATCAGATATGTAATTTTCAAATATCATCTCCAATTCTATAGGTCACCTGTTATTTTTATTGATTGCCTCCTTCATTGTACAGAAGCTTTTTGTTTTGCTGTAGTCTCAATAGTTGTTTTTGTTTTTGTTTTTTTTAACTTGGTTGCCCTTGCTTCAGGAGACAGATCTAGAAAGAAGTTGCTACAACCTATGTTAAAGAGCTTACTGCCTGTGTTTTCATCTAGGATTTTTATGATTTCAGGTCTCATGCTTAATGCTCATACATTTTGAATTAACTTTTGCATATGGTATAAGAAAGTAGTCCAATATCATTCTTTTACGTGTAGCTATCCTGTTTTTCCAACACCATTTGTAAAAGGGACATCCTTTTCCCCATTGGGTATTATTTACTGCTTTGTCAAAGATTAACTGACCATGTAATTATGGTCAGTTAATCTTATTTCTGGATTTTCCATTCTGTTCCATCATCTGTGTATTAATTTTTGTGCCAATAACATACTATTTTGATTGCTACAGCTTTGTAATGTAGCTTGAAGTCTAGAACTGAGATGCCTCCAGCTTTGTTTTTCTTTTTCAAGGTTGGGGAGAATTTTTACATCTATGTTCATCAGGGATATTGGCCTCTAGTTCTCTTTTTTGGTGGTGTCTTTATCCAGTTTTGGTATCAGGGTAATGCTGACCGCATAGAAAGAGTTTGGAAGTTTTCCTTCCTTTTCTATTTTTTGGAGTAATTTGAGAAGAATAGGTATTAACTCTTCTTTAAATGTTTGATAGATCTCACCTATGAAGACTTCTGGTCCTGGACTTACTTTTTTGGGATTTTTTGATTACTGATTCTATTTCTTTGCCAGTTGTTGGTCTGTTCCAGTTTTATATTTCTTCCAGTTTCAGTTTTGGTATCCTGCTTCAGTTTTGGTAAAGTATATGTTTCTAGAAATGTATCCATTTCTTCTAGTTTGTCCAATTTGTTGGCATATAGTTTTTCATAATATTCTCTTATAATTGTTTGTATTTCTGTAGTGTTGGTTGTTATTTCTCCTCTCTCATTTGTGATTTTATTTATTTGGGTCCTTTCTCTTTTCTTCTTGATAAGTCTGGCTAGAGATTTATCAATTTTACTAATTTTTTCAAAAAACCAGCTCCTAGTTTCATTGAGCATTTATTTCAGCTCTAATCATATTATTTCCTTCCTTCTTCTTGCCTTAGGCTTAATTTATTTTTCTTCTTCTAGCTTCTGTAGGTGGAAGGTTAGATTGTTTATTTGAGATTTTTCTTGCTTGAGGTAGGTCTGTGTTGCTATAAACTTCCCACATAAGACTGCTTTTGCTGCATCCCAAAGGTTTTGAAACTTTGGTTTACATTGTCATTTCTTCCCATGTATTTTTTTTTTCTTTTTTGACTTCCTGGTCAACCCATTCATTGTTTAGTAGCATGTTGTTTAACCTCCATGTATCTGTGGTCTTTCCATATGTTTTCTTGTGTTTGACTTCTAGTTTCATAGCCTTGTGGTCAGAAAAGGTGCATGGCATGATTTTAATTTCTTTGTGTTCACTGAGGCCTGTTTGTGACCTAAATTGTGATCTAGTCCAGAGAATTTTCCATGTGTACTTGAAAAGAATGTATATTCTGCTGTTTTAGAATGGAATGTTCTGAATATATCTGTTAAGTCCATTTGGTCCCATATGTCAATCAAAACTATGTCTCCTTATTGATGTTCTGTTTAGATGATCTGTCTACTGATGGTTGTTAAAGTCCCCTACTATTATTATATTACTATCTATTAGTTCCTCTATGTTTATTATTAATCACTTTATATATTTGGGGGCTCCTATGTTTGGTGCATAAGTTCAATTTCTTTTTATTAAACCTTTTTTGAACCCTGAGTTGGGACAATGGGACCACAGAAAGGAGACACTGCTGGTCTAAAAAATCCACAAACATGCTGTTTATGCCCAGGTAACCAGAAGTTGGAAGTGTCACTACTGTGGTTTATTTTGGTGTCTTAGGCCAAAATGATTAGACCACTGGACGTGAAAGAAACAAAAAGGAATTCTGAAGTTTTTCAGCTGAGGAGGCAAAATCATCTAAATTCTATGAAGTTAAGACAGTTTCTGTGGTTTTTAGAAATTTCTGTGGCCCAAATTGGTCATAAATCATTTTTATGTTATAAAATCCTTGAAGAACATGCTTGGTCTCTCAGGGATTCTTTCATTCTTACACTCACAAAGTTTCATGCTGGTTGAGATCTGAGTAGGCCTGAGTTTTCTACTCAGTATGGCCTCTAGGAAATATTTGACAGAGAGAGAGAGATCACAAGTAGGCAGAGAGGCAGGCAAAGAGGGAGAGAGGAGGAAGCAGGCTCCCTGCTGAGCAGAGAGCCCAATGCGGGGCTCGATCCCAGAACCCTGAGATCATGACCTGAGCTGAAGGCAGAGGCTTAACCCACTGAGCCACCCAGGCGCCCCTGGCCTCTAGGAAATATTAAACTGTGTTGAGACTTAAACCTTCCTCTAAAAAAGCCTAGGGATTTGTTTAACAGGTGAAATGAACAGATTTGAGGTGAATAATTTGTTTCTCTTGACTTCATAATTCAATTTTTAAATAAAATCTGCAGTGGTCCTTTAAATCTCTGGCCTGTGTTTTGCCAGCATCTTTTCCTTCTAGTGTTACAGTCAAAAGTTAAAATGTATTTCTATGGTTTTATTAAGATCTAACATGGTAAAATTGTAGATCTGTAGAATCCACTAGCAATCCATTAAAATGATAGGATATGACCTACAGAAAGCCTTAATGATGACCTGTCCATTTTGAATGTGGCTAGCTAGGAGAGGGGCTGGATGGATCTCTTAGACCTCCTGTTGATTTTAAGTTTTGATCAGCACCTCAATGTCAGTCTTATTAGAAAGACAGATAGTCCATTGACTGTATGCTTCCAGATATAATCAGTGCAGCCTCCTTCTGGAAGGGCTGCTGCCTCCCATGCATTGGGTTGAATGCATCATTCAGGAGACCCTTGGGCTCAGGGGGCCAATGTGTGTCTGGTTCACCAAAAGAGCCTTTCCAGAGCTCACAGCAGAGCTACTGGTGACAAAGGTTCACCCAAACGGCTCTTTCTGGGCCTTGGAAACTGGAATCACAAAATCCCAAAGTCATTATTCCTCTTAGTAGAGCCCACATCTGGAATGCACTTTTTCTAGCAGGGAAGAGGGTTATAGGTCATTTAATGGCATTTCAGTTGTGCTGAGGTCTACAAAAAAAAAAAGGTATCCATAATCATATATCTTTATCTACAATATCATTTAAGTACTTTTTGTTTGAAATGCATTAGTACTTGCATACTGGATTTCACTCTGTTGGTGAAATTTTTTATGATATTGTTGACTGAAAACAGTACCATCTTCTGAAAGCTTTTATGAGCCTCCCATGGTGATTTGCTAAGCATAGAACAATTCAAATTAAAATTTCATTATCTTCAAAGGCACTTTAATTACCTATAAGAGAGCACCTGCCTGGCCCTGCTTGGGTACTATAATACAGAGAGAAGACATGAAACTTTTCTTTCAGAAGTTTAGAATCTCTATACTACTAATAAAAGAGAGAGAGAACAAAGATCATACCTTTTTTGTATTCATGGCATACTTCAAATACTGGAAATTTTGCAACACACGAAGCAATTAAAATTAGATTAAAAACAACACCATAATAATAAAGTCACTACTATAATATATGTTATATATTATATATAATACCTTACAAGGTATGTGAGAAGAATTCTTGGGAATCACACAGTTTGATGTCTGGCTGACACTCTGCCTTGCCTATGTTCTCTGAGATACTCATGAAGCAGGAATTATCACATTTCAATAAATATGTGACCTTGCTTTGGCACAGACTTGACATTTTACCAATATTCTTTCCTGTGACTTAACAATCTCCATACCAGAGATTGCCTACATCTCTGTATTCATTATTCTTTCTGGTAGATTTCCTTATAGGGAAAAAACATGAATAGCATATACTGGACCCTTAATCAAATGGTATAATGATTTCACAGTTCTTGGTCTGAAACACACAGCAATGATAGAATATTTTTTAAAAAGGAAATCCAAAGGACTTACCAGCTTAGAAAATAAGAAGAGCTTCCCCATGCTTGGAACAATACCAGAGGAATAAGCAGTGGTGAAGCTAATCCGGCTGGGCTCTGGTCCAAAATCAGGCAGTGACAGCCAGGAATTGGGCTCCTGAAAAGCAAAGCGAACTAAATGCAGTCCCTGTCAAGATAGGACTAGAACAAAGTTCAGAGCTTCAAGCATCAGAAGCTGGGCAAAATCCCTTTCTGACCTACTGCTGAACTATGGCCTTGTTAAGAGTTTATAGACAGACAGAAGTGAGAAAACAAAGCCATAGCCTCAACAAATAAGAAATGAACCAAATTCTACTTGGTAACCAGATATGTAATATTCCCATTGTTCCCATAGGATGGGAGGTATAAGTATGATCTGGTTCTAGGATAAGTGCTCAGGGGTTCAGGTAGTAGTAACTACAAAACCACTGGGGAAAGACAAAAGTAGAGAGGGACAAAAGAAGGGAAACAGGGAGAGGAGGAAGGGAGAGGAAAGAAAGAGCAAGAAAGAGAATGAACTTCTCATTCAAAATGAGCCTGCAGGAAAACAAAAATAAAATGAAATAAAATTGATCTAAAAAATGAAAAGCAAAATAAAACAAAATGAGCCTGCAGGCCAGACATCCTGAGGACATGAAAGAAAATCTAATACCAAAAAAACAGCAAAATCTACAATTGGAACATGACTTCACTCCAGATGGCTTTAAGGAACAATCTGACAAAGACTTTAAAATAAGTATGCCTAGGGTGTTTGAAAAGATAAAGTAATGAATAACTTCCATTTTAAAAAGAGCAGGAAATTATACAACCAAAATATGAAACAAGAACATGAGGATATTAAAAAAGAGTTAGCTATAAATTTTGAAAATATGGTCATTAAAATAAAAATGTAGAAATGAAATAAACTTTAAACTGAGTAGTGTTAAAGAGAAAATTTATGAATTAAAAAGTTCACAAGAGGAATTGACCAACAATGCAAGCCAGAGAGGTATAGATAGATAGATGACAGTAGGTGGATAGATAGGTAGGTAAAAGATAGATAGGGAATGGTTAACAAATGGAAAAGAGGTTGTAATGTTCCAAGTCATTAAATAGCATTTCCAGAGAAAGAGAATGGTGACACAGTGGGTGAGAAATATTTGAAGCAACTGAAGTATAGGATATTCTAAAATTAAAGATGTGATTTTTTAGACTAAAAGTGCATCACAAGCACTGATCAGTTAAATACTTTAGAGTGAAACTAGAAGACATTAAGGATAAAGCAGAAAAGCAGATGACTAATGAAGGCACTGTAACTAAGCTGACAGCAGATTTCTCATCAGCAAAAAAAGCTACCACATGACAATAGAGTAATATCTCCAAAGTGCTGAAAGTAATTGTCAAGTAGAATTTTATACCCAGCTAAACAATTTCTCTCGATAGGTAGATACCTGATAAATAGATAAATATTAGACTAGGAAAGTACTTTACCACTTACTTCACTAAAATCATTTTTACAAGATGGATAATGAGGAAAAATAGGGAAGGTGTAGGCACAAGAAACAATAGTGAAAATTGCCACTGATTAAAAGATGTTGGTAAAATGAGTTTAATGTTAAGTGCTACAGGTTTTTTGTGTGTGTTAAAAAATGTTGACTTAGCATTGATAAGATGGGGTATGTGGTGTTTTATGGATAATTAAAAGTGCTACGAACCTTCCAGATTTGGGAGGAGTATTAAAAAAATTAAATTACATCAGACTTTACAAGCACAGGAGGTAGTAGGTCTGACATCAGTGCCCTCAGTCTGCCTAGCAACAGGTCTGGGAGTTTGGTTGGGTCCCTGAGCAGCAGCTATGGTCTCATGACTGGCTTGGGCCATGCTCACTGCTGGTGGTTAGGAGTACTGCTCAAAGGAATATCATAAACAAGGCTCATGGGGGAAAAATGACCTCAGATTTTATTAGCAAAAAAACTAGTCAAATTTGAATGTGAAAATTTTAAATGACTACTCATCTTTCTGATCATCCATATATGAATGAATTTTTAAAATCCTGCACCCCTCCTCAAAACCTCCCAAGTAACCAAAGTATTATAAGTTACATTATTGTTATTATAAAGCTGTCAGAACCATGTATTTGGGGGAGAGAATTCTTAGAATATTAAAAATGTAGAGGTAACCATGAAAATAATAGAAATGCAATCTTTAAATTCTCAGGCAATAGAGGAAAGGCAGGGGTATTATTAAAAATTTTATTTAAACCAACAAAAGACATGAAAAGAGAAAAAACAGAGGAAAAGAATAGCAAACAAAACACAAAGGAAGATGTAGACATAAATCCAAATATATCAATAATCACAGAAGAGGCAAATGATTAAGACATTAAAGACGGATTCATCAATGGAAAATAGAGAGGCTCAAAATTTTGTAATGGAGAAGGTCACCATTTAAATACTAAAAGAAAGTTTATGATGATATAAGATAATTTTTTTAAGATTTTATTTATGTATTTATTTGAGAGTGAGAAAGAGAACACACATGAGCAGGGGAGAGGGACAGAGGGAGAAGCAGACTTCCTGCTAAGCTGGGAGCCCGACACCAAGCTTGATCCCAGGACTCTGGGATCATGACCTGAACTGAAGACAGATACTTAACCAACTGAGCCACACAGGTGTCCCAACAAAGTTTAATATAAGGCAAAAGCATTAATGAAAAGAGACACCACCTACAAATAAAGGGAACCAACTACTAAGAAGAAATTCTATATAAATTATAGGAAGATAACATATTATAAACTACATATAAAGGAAGACAGACACAATTATTTGTCAGCTACTTGGGGCCAGAGTATTTAACATGATTAAAAATAGTAGATGCCTTAATTCATAATGTAATTAAAGAATCTTGGCATTAGTTTATTGATGGTTTGAGCTTGAATTGTTGAAACACAATGAACAACCAATTTTGAATGACCCCAAATTAAGAATCTCTAAAATCAAATTGCATTAGACCATACTGTGACATTATAGATCTAAACTATGTAAGAAAACTCTAATAGAAAATTTAAAATTGGAATTCCAGGTGAAGTTTATCTTGTGCTTCATTTCTAACCATATAGCATTAAAGAAAGGTCAACCTACTTCTGTGTTCCTCAGTATCCCATCAACCAATTACTGGATGACTCCATCCTCTTAATTTATGATTTCATGAAATTCATGCCCCCGATTTTCTGTCAAGATGGCACTCTCAAGTGCCCCACTTTTATAAGATTTAAGGTGTCTACTGGTTTCTTAAGTAAATCCTACTAGGGCTAACCTCTGCTTAAAGGCATTCTTTGTGCAGATATTCCAGACACTCTATGTAGAAAAAAGGAAAATGATTGTTAGCCAAAAATAACTATAATTATGAGAACTAGTGCCTGATAATGTATTCCACTTTAGTTTTGAAAATGTTTGTACAAAACTGGGTTGGGCCCAGTATTTTTACACTAGAATCTGTAGACATTTATCCACCTAATAAAATAACCACACAATCTGGCAAAATCCAGCATAGTTGGCAGCCTTTTCTGCCCTGAAGCCTGGAATGGCATTGGACCCAGCAGGTGTGGCTTTCAGAAAGTTCAGAGAGTTGCATTCAGAAAGCTTGCCCAGTACCCCACCTGAGAGCCGTGTACCCTCCTGAAGGCCTGGTTGATATCCCAGCTTTTTATAGGCTCAAAGGGCCTCTATTCATTCACAATGGATAATAAAGACTAAAATGACCAAGAAATTGACATGTTCTGCTGGAAATGCTTGATATTGACATGATAGACCAAAATTACAGTAAATTTAAAAATCTCTTATACAAAGATGCCAGGTGCTTTAAAATATATTTTTGAGATTTGGAGTATAGATACTATATAGTATTAATACTGTTTTACACAAGAAAGCCATTTTTTCCCTTGTTAACATCAGTTTGGTAGTCATCTCTTTCTCTAAAGTGTTAGGTACAGGGAAGAAAAGAATTATCAACAGCCTGGACCCTAGGAAGGAGAAGAAGAGGGAAATTGTTTCCTTTTATTTTGTTTTTCCACAAGGTGTTCCTCAGTCAAGGACCCAAGTAGTCATAACTCAGTGAGACCAGACTTCCTGGACCCTACAGTAAGTATCATTGCTTATATAGGGAAGGAGAGGAGCAGTGTGAGGAGGTGGGACATGAGACCCTAATGCCCACATTGGAGTATGATCAGTCCAATAGGCAGAACATAAAGTGACAGTAGGAAAATTAAAACAGCTGTGACATGACGGTGTGCCCCAGTAAATGGTCCAGAATCCAGGAGTACACTGTTAAAAGCTCGCACTCATTATAAAGACTTAGGACAGACCTGATACTCAGAAATAAGACTCTATTCCATAGGAAGGGCTACCTAGGGAAAGCCAAGTCAGAACACCCTGTTCTAGAATCTAGAGGAACCAAGGATACAAAGGAAGCTATGAAGACATGCTCAGACACAGGCAGCAAAAATGGCTTTGGTTACCAACAGTGGCTAATTGCCTGTCCTTGGAGACAAGGGAGGAGTACAGTGGTCAGACATGAGCCCAGCAATAGGGTTATGTTAACTGTTGCATTGTCTGAAGCCTCTGTGTGCTCCCCTAAAGCAATGATTTTCAGATTTAGAACCTTCTTTATCAAATGAAATCTGATATAAGACCCAATATATAAACCAATATATGAAACCTCTTCTGGTTTCAGTAGGGCTGGGAATCCTGGAGCCCAGCCCATCCATAGCTCCCCCACCATGTACCCTATGTGTACCTTGACTTTTCCTTTTCCTGGAACTCTTTAAATCCCTCCTTTGTAGGCCCAGGATTAGCCATAGGTGTGGAGAGGATTGAGTGACCTTGATATTAGCAGAAGGCTCCAGAAGCTGGAGAAGAATTCAGCATCTCAGGGAAATTCAGGGTGACTTCTGGTGAGCCTTCTGAGTAGATAAACACAACCTAATACAAGTGTGGTTTGTAGTGCTCTCAGCAGCCATAATCCCCATTTAAAAAAAAAAACAAAATCCCCCACTTCCCACCAAGTTGAGAGTGGCCTCTGAACTTTGTTCATTTGATAAGATAAATAAGTAAAGTCTCCAGTGATTTCTCATTCACTCCACAACCTTTCACTGAATAAAGTGGTAGATATTCAATAAATGTTGGTTCTGTCTCTTCTCCACTCCCTTCCCCTCTACTCTTCACTTTTCCTCCTCTTCCTGCTCCATCACCATTAGAACCTTAATTCTTTGGACTAAATGACCATCCTCTATTAAAATGCAAATATTTCTGGGAAGCACATTAAGCTCAATCACTTATTTATACTTCTGTGTGTATTAATTGATGAGATCATTTCCACTAGACTCTGAGCTGAGAGCCAGTTTGGATGGGTAGGAGTTAAGGGAGGAAGCCACAGAGAGCTTGAGAGCACTGGGTACCTGCGTGGAGGTGAAAGGCCCTCAAGGGAAGAGAGGAAGGAGGCTCTAAGTTTCCCACAAACAGGTTCACACCCAGTAAGGTGACGTATTGGAACAGAGGGGAGAGCAGACCTGAGGGTGACTATGATCCTCTATGGTATTTTGCTTGGCTCAGCTCCCTGTCCAAACCCAACTGTTGCCACAGACCTCAGAGGATGGCCTCAACTGGCCCACCATAGCCCATGAAATATGGGGACCCACTGAAAATAATTGGTCAGGGCCACTGGCTGCAATCCACTCATACCAAGCCTCTCTGGCACTAATCCTGTACCATAAATATTGCCATCCTGCATCTTTCCTACATTCCCTGCCTGGAGAGTCAACATCGTCTTTGTGTGGACATGGCATTGGCATTCACTGTCTACAGGCTTCTATCTGTCTCATTCCCTATGAGTATTATCCTATAGTACTCTCTGGGCGATTGTTAGGAACCTCAAGTCCCTGCAAAGAGAATGGATGAATTATTCTTCCTACCTGGAGTTTTTATTACTAAGTGATAGTTAATTTCATGCATTCAACTGGTGTTCTTTTAAAAACGTTTTGGAAAGTGGTCGAGATGGCATTCCAGATTTTGCATCTGAGATGGGAAGAGTATTCCTGGCTGTCAGAACGAGATGCCAGGCTGTCCCAGTCCTTAAGAGCAAAGGAGCCTGAAAGGCCAGAAGCCAGGGGCTCCCTCACTGCTGCTCTTCTATTATTATTTGCAATTTCCCTTTTTAAGGTGCTTAGAGAACCCAGTGCCATTTATTGAGTCTGTCTTAGATGTTGCCCTTACCTCCAAACTTCTGTTTAAATTTGCATCTTGATTTCTTTCTGAGACTACATAAACTGTCAACACAATAACGTTTCTGCTGGTTCGGGTGCCTTGCTGTGCAGTTGATGAGTTGCCTTATTTAGTGAGAGGAGACTTTTCTGTCAGTTTGCCATAGGCGAGGGAGAAAAAGAAATCTCCCAAGAAGGTAGGAATTGATGTTGCAAAAATAAAGCATGTTTAATATTTATGGGCATTTTAACATGTAAAAATGTTGCATTGATATTTGAATCAAAACATAATATCTGAAAGTCATAGGGACTTGAAAGTGGTATTTCTGAGGTATTAGATATCTGAAGTTGAGTTTTCTTTTGTTTGTATTTTATTTCAGTTTCTTCATCTGTGCATCAATAAAGATGCATGTGTTTAGGGCCAGGGAAACTAGGCTTGTTGGGTGATTTTCAGTTCCAGAAGACAGTGGATCAGAGCATTTCATTCTCTCCCAAGACCTCATTAAGATGTTGATAAGGGAATTTTAAAAGGTTGGACACACAACAGTGAGAACATAAGATCAAACAATTGAACAGATACTTAGGAGAGGAAATAGAATGTTGGTAATTGCTAAAGTGGACCAAGGAGGCCACAGCCAGGAGTGCATTCAGAGGAAAGACAGCTAAGTAAGAATCCAGTCTGCCTGTGCCTTGGGGACTTGTATGAAAATGCCAGGTACAATGGAGGATGGCTATAAGGCAAGAAGCATACAACAGGGATTGATTAGAGATCTCCATGTGGAAGAGTAATCCTCTACCCATTTAACCCTCTACCCATTCCTACCTGGGAAAGTCCAGCAGCTGTGTCCCAGGTGAAATATGTCCCCCAAAATGAGAATTCCCCAGAGAAAAGACTCCCCAGTGACCCATCTGGCAATTAAGTGATCCTCAGCAAAATGGTGAAGCCAACTGATTGATAAACCCTACAAATGTCAAGTACAGTTCTCCATAAGTTCTTATGGACTCATTATTAAGTATGCATAGACAAGCAAAACTCCATAGATGTTTTAGGAAGGCTACATCTTGAAAGAGAGGAGCTAAGATAAGCAAGCAGAAACTATAACCCTAAAGGAAATAGAAATTTCAGAAAAAAGAAGAGTTTTAAAAGAGAGTTCTACTTTGTTTCCTCAGAGAGATTCAAGAAGATATTACATCCATAAAAAAAGCAGAATGCCATAAAAAGAAAATCAGGGTGTATCAAAAAAGAATTCTTAGATATTAAAATATGATCATTGTGACAAAAAAAATCAATAGAAGGGCATGGAAGATAAAGTAAAGGAAATTTCTTTGAAGAAAAACAAAAGATAAAGAATAAGAAGAAATGAAAGAATAAGAGTCACTTATTGGATCAGTCAAGTTTCCAAATCCAACTACAAAGAAATCTAAAATTACAGAATAGAGAAAAAAAAAGCAGAGAGTATTACACATACACACACACACACACACACACACACTCACATACTACAAAATAATAAGTCAAGTCTGAAAAACATGAAGATTCAGATTAAAAGGCCCTACTACAGGTCTTGATCTCAAGGGTTGTGAGTTCAAGTCCCACATTGGGCTCCATGCTAAGAGTAGAGCCGATTTTTTAAAAAGACCCACTAAGTGTTCAGCACAGTACTAGATCCACAGTGAAATTTCAGTACACCAAGGATAAAAAGAGAGATGTTAAAGCATACGTGTTCATTCTCATGCTGTCTCTCCCCCACATCGCCACACACACACACACACACACACACACACACATACACACACACACCAGCTGCAAAGAACTGAGAGTGTTACAGATAACAAATTCCTTATCAGCAATACTGTAAGCTAGAAAACAGCAGAACAAAAAGTTATTTGAGGGGGTGCTCCAGCAAAACAAGGGAGTAAACCAAGCTATAGTAAGATATAGTAAGATATAAACAACTAAATGGTATTGTTAACCTCTGGCAAGTACAATGGAGAAGAAGAGTGGTAAAACAAGAGATAGTCACTTTTCATTATAAACTTTAAAAAAAAGATTTTATTTATTTGACAGACAGAGATCACAAGTAGGCAGAGAGGCAGGCAGAGAGAGAGGAAGGAAAGCAGGCTCCCTGCCGAGCAGAGAGCCTGATGTGGGGCTCGATCCCAGGACCCTGGGATCATGACCTGAGCCTAAGGCAGAGACTTTAACCCACTGAGCCACCCAGGTGCATTTTAAACTTTTTTATAACATTTTTTGACAGGTGCATGTATTACTTTGAAAAAACTTCTAAAAAAATTATTTTTTTCAAGTAACATATATATGCTAAATTAGATTTTAAGACTAGGAAAGAAAAAGAGGAGGAAAATACATAGCTCTCCCAGCTCAAACCCAAACTCTGTTAAAAATTTTTGGTCTACATTCTTTTAGTGTATGCTTTAAATACAGGTTGTCATGGAGTGCCTGGATGGCTCAGTCAGCTAAGCATTAAGTCATGAAATCAAGGTCATGATATTGAGTCCCATATCAGTCTCCATGCTTAACAGAGTCAGCTTTTCACCTCTCCCTCTGCCCCTCCCCATGTGCTATCTCTCTCTCAAGTAAATCAATAAACCTTAAGTGTGTGTGTGTGTATATATATATATACACACATATATATATTATTCTTTTTTTAAAGAATCAACAGAGCTGAAGTCCTATTGCATATATATTTTTATCCTGATTTTCTCACATAAACATTTTTCTAATAGTTATATATACTTTATAATTTTTAATAATTACAAGTATTTTACAATTAGATATATTAAAATTTACCTAATTTCTATATTTGGACAGTTTATAATTTTTTAATCTTTTAAACAATACCATGATAAATATTTTGCCATAAAAATAAGTGTCTTTGGGGTACCTGGGTGGCTCAGTGGGTTAAAACCTCTGCCTTCGGCTCAGGTCATGATCCCGGGTTCCTGGGATCAAGCCCCACATTGGGCTCTCTGCTCAGTGGGGAGCCTGCTTCCCCTGTCTCTCTCTGCTTGTCTCTCTGCCTACTTGTGATATCTGTCTGTCAAATAAATAAATAAAATCTTTAAAAATAAATAAATAAATAAATAAAAGTCTTTGTCAGATAGCTTGATTCCATCTGAATTTTGCTTTTTTGTTTGATCAGGCTCCCTAGATTTTTCAGTTGTTTGTGAAATCACTGTGTTTATCATCTCCATATCTCTCATAAGCACCAAAACTCCTTGATCTCAAAGACCATAGTTCCTTGTTTTAATAACACAGTGTTCA
Source organism: Mustela nigripes (assembly GCF_022355385.1). NCBI lineage: Eukaryota > Metazoa > Chordata > Mammalia > Carnivora > Mustelidae > Mustela > Mustela nigripes. The sequence continues at coordinate 96,229,025 of NC_081561.1, forward strand.
GACAGAAGAAGTGCAAAGACATTTCTGGGAAGCAGCACTTAACTGCCTGTACAGGACCCTGCAGAAAGTCATCTTGCATGCTCAATAAATTTTATTGCAATGAATTAAAAAGGGACTACTGAAATCAAATGAAAACTGATCTAGATTTATCTGGATCAACCCTCATCTTAAAACATTCCAGGATAAAACTGTGACTACCTCTCTTTCTTAATTTAATGGAAATTTGACAACCACCATCTTGGGAGTCCAAAGGAAGGACCTCAAAACACATTTTGTCTCTTATGTCTATAAGTGTTTCCGTTTCAGGAGCTCCATTGGACTAGAGCCTGCAGTGAATAAAAATGTTGGCTAAAATAAATGTTTACTCACCCACATCCTTCGTCTACCATCCTGCAATCAGATGCATAGTGACAGACTTAGAAGGGGTTGGTTTAAAGGGCCACAAAGCCACCACAACAGATGTCATAGATGTTATCCATCCAACATCACATACTGGGCTGATCAAAGGGGGAACAGAGTTCTCTGGTCCCAGAGGGCTCTGTTGAGGAGGATTCTGAAGGACACTTCCCATTGCTACCAGAAAGAGCATGTCATCAGTAATTCATGCCTGGCATGAGCAAGAAACGAGAGAACATTGGTGTCTGGCCATCTGCCACTTTCAAGCCCATTAAGCCCCACTAAAAAGTCTTACTTAACTTTTCTGGTTCTGGTTCAGATTTCTTTATAAGGCTTAAAAAGACTTGCAAGGAAGAATGTATGGTGCAATAAAACTTGGCTAAAACCGCACCTATTCCATTTCTCCAAATTGACTAAACCATCAAGTTTGAGATCTGATTACCAAGGTCCATCTACAGGGCAAGAATTCAGGTACTGCTACCATGGTGACTGATACTTGGGAATTTTTCTCTGTCCCACTTCCAACATGGCCATGTTGGATTGGGAATCACCTCCAGCACCATAAGCTGTCCTCCAGTGTGTCTTTTACTTTACCATTCAACTTTTTTCTGCTGTCTGTGTTCTTAGCATGTGAAGACTGGATCCCAGATCAATGTTCAATCCACATAGAAAAAGAGCTTTTTTATGCCAAATATCATTACCTTGTTTCATGTGCAGAGTAGAATGAGTTATCATGAGAAGTAATTGCATAATAGTGTTTTGTTTTTCCATCAGATTATCTTGTTATTTTGGCTCACCACAAATAGCATGTTTCATATTTCCTTGTTTTCCTTCCTCTGTGTTTTCTCTCTGAGTTAGCTGATGTCACTATTTTAAAACTATTGCGATCACCAGTAACCATGTTTTTAAATATAAGCTAAAGGAAAGAGAAATTGAGAAGCTGAAGATGATGGAATATTCCTAAAAATGGGGTGGCAGGAAAAATAATTTGCATACATGATTTCCAATCTGAGAAAAGGATCTGGGATGCTGGTTATTATTGTCCCCATTTTACAGATGAGTAAATTGAGCCTCTAAGAAGTATACATGGGTTAGAATCCCCAGCTACTAAATGATACAGTCTAGATTTGAACAGAGGTCTGTTTGATCCCAACCTCAGGGCTTTTCCCTCTCTACCTTTCCTGAAAGGTGAGGAGTTCAGATTGTAAATGCTGAATGAAAACCTTTTGGCAACTCACAAATTTTGGAATTTAAAAAAAACGACCACTTTTTCTATATCTTCTGATAGCAAAACTATTCTTGAAAGTTAGCTAATTTGAGAAACAGGTCCATTAACACAGTTTCATGGACAGAGATTATGTGGCCCAGCCGTGTGTTATGCAGATTGGGGAAACTGAGGCTCAAGATAGCATGATTTAGCTAAAGACACCCAGCTAATTCATCGCCAAGCCCAGACCCAAACCCAAATCTCCTTTACCTCATTTGGGGAGTGTCGCAGGTGGCTTCCCAAGATTTGTGCTGCTAAAAGCATCAAAAATTCTGTCTTCTAAACTCCAACGCCATACAGAAAAAGTTGATATTATAGGCAGGAACTACATTAAAAACACCAACAAGTCTTTTTTCAATTCAGTAGTTTTTAGACAAGGCGCTGTCTTATGTAAAAGGGTAAATAGAATATGAATAGTCTCTAAATTCACCTTTCGTGATAAGACTAACTCCACCTGGGATTTCCATCCTTCCACTCTTTCCAGAATAAGAACTAGGAGAGGAAGCATTTATCAAGTTGTCTCTCTGCACAGAAATAAGCAGGCAACTTTCCATTTCAGACAGGCCTGTCGCAGCAGCAGGCACGAGGCCTGCAGGAACCTGGCCATGGAGGGGTGAGGAGAAGCAAGCAAGGCTGAGAGTGTGGGGAGCGAGAACCCACGACTCCAGGGCAGGGTCTGATCTCTAGAACAAGCAAGGGTAGGAGGAGCAAGTGGTGACACAGGGAGAAGCCCCCACCAAGGGGTTGGGGGAAGATTACTTGGGGACAAGTGGCGCTGGGGGCAGGCGGGAATCCATTTGCAGGCATCATGACCGAGTCCTCCTTGCAACAGATCTCTGGCCACCGGCAGGGCATGCTGGGAGCAGAACCAGCTCCGAGCCCTTTTCCAACAACAGTGGGGAGGCTGTGCCCTGCTAGGCGGCACCCTGGGCCTGCCCCAGGGACCCTACCTGCCAGACATGGCTGGCAGTGAAGCCCCAGGACGGAAGAGAGCCAGGGTCGAGGCCGCCTTCATTCCCGTGACCTGAGTGACAAGGCTCGGTACACTCTCGTGTGCTTCTACTCATCCTGCCAGTAATGGCTCCAAAACATGGGCCTGCTGCTGGGACCCGGGGGAGGAGGCAGAGAGAATTTCCAGGCGAGGGAGACGGATGAGCACAAGCATAGCATCACCTAATGGTAGAGTGCTGGCAGCTCATGGAACGTGACCTCTTCTCAGAATTATCAGAGGTTTTTTGAAGGGCAGAATCCTAGCCTTAGCCGAGACAAACTAGTATATCAAACACTCTGCAAGTAAGCCCAGGGAATTCGCATTATCAACAGGTGCCCTAACTGATTACCATTCCCACTGCACTGAGAGTAAGAGTCATTCAAAGGTTTTGAACCTGGGGAGAGACATGGATGAATGTGCATTTCAGCTCAGTTACTGGGGCCATGGAGAATGTGTTCAGGAAGAAGGCTGGGAAGGAAGAGAGATACTAACCAGTCCTAGAGGCGCTGCACAGGGGCTGGGGTGTGGAGCAGGTCAGAGAAGACAGATGAGGAAACCGGAGCAGAGCCCGGCGATTGAGTGGACGTGGAGTCAGGTGAGAGAGGGGTCAAGAGTGACTCTGGGGTCTGGATGTCGTGAGTGAGCCCACGGGGCCCCTTCGCATTCAGAAGGTGAAAATCATTCATCACAGTCCATCCTGTGAAACGTTCAGGAATAAATCAATAAAAGATGATTTCCCTGTAAGATCAAAGTGGAAAATGAACCCCCCCAACACACACACATACACAAAAAACCCTGCAGTGTCTAAAGTATGCTTTTTCAAATAGTACAGTTTTGAATAAATTTCAATAAAATTGATCTAGTTTTTTTGGTACGTTTGACAATTAAAAGGATTCCCTTAGTTATCTGGGATGCTCATTTATAAAGAATGCCTCATTTCCCTATTAACATGAGACTGTGACCATCCTAGAACAAAGCTTTTAATCTTTCATTAGGATTAAAGTTATTTAAAGCAAACTTATCTTGGAAGCACTGCGTGGAAAGAAAAAATGAGGTTGCATAATCATTTAAATATATATATATATATATATATATATATATATATATACACTAATATCTGTACTAAGAGAACTCCAGTGTAAAAGGTGACAGCAACCATCGGTGCAAGGAGAACCCGAGTGGTCCTAGGGAATCAGTGACACCTGTCAGAGCGGGACACTCTGAGCAGGTATGTTGACACTTGTCCCACTAAAGGCCACTCATTGAAGGGTCCAGGAACAAGAGTGGGCAGTGTGAGTGGCCAGAACCTCATCCTTGAGCTGCTGGGAAGTGTCACTGATCACTGTGGCAAAGCATCAGGCAGCTCCAGGCACGGGTCTCCAAGGCTCACTTTCTGCTTCCTTTTGACCTTACGCCTGAGTCATTTTTTTTTTTTCTGAGTCATCTTTTATTTATGTCCTCCCTTAGCATTTCCATAGGATGGTTGTTGTCAACACCATTCATCAACCCCTAGCAGGCTCAGTTGGAACTCTGAGATCCTCCAGGACGTGCGGTGATCGAAGAAAAGAAAAATTGCTAATGGCACTTCTTAAACTAGGAATTTATGTCTTCCCATAAAGTGACCTTGTAGGGCTCTTTGTGTATTCCAGTAGGGAAATGACCCTCCAGGTTCCCTGCACCTCCTCAGTCCACCCGCCACCAGCCAACTGATGTCTTCTCCCCATTCCTGCAAGCTCCAGGCCAAGATCACTGTGTGTCTTGAATTTATCCTTCTGCTGTTCGTTCATTTCCTCGCTGGATATGTACCGCACCCCTGCTTTTGCCAGGCAGGGCGCTAAGTTTAGCTGGAGATACTGTGGACCGTCTGCGCTCTTACGGACCTCCCACCTGAACAAATAATGACACGGTTGTGATGCAGGGGAAACTGAGCTCTGCAGAAACACTGGGTCTCTGGGTGGCTCTGTTGCCCACCCAGCTCTCGTTAAGGCAGGTCTCTGGGGTGGGATGGTGGAGGGGGGAGCAGGGACTGTGTACTGGACACATCTCTCGACACCCCCTAACTCCTCCCAATTTACTCAAGCCCTTTGGTGTGAAATCTCCACCTCAGTAGAGAGGTCTGTGCCTCTGATCACCTCCCTCCCCACCCCACCCCCTCACTGTCTTGAGATCCCTGTGCTCTGCTGCTCACCCAGCTCCTGGCGCCCTCCCTCAGATGGGGACCCTCTGGTGTCACTAAGGCTTAGGTCCCTGCGGTACCATCTGCCAGAGATCACGAGGACTGTGAGGGAGAAAAGGGAAGTCAGAGGGTTCTTCGGCAAAGCCCAGTCATCCACCCACACAAGCCTCAATTTATTCGACGACATGCGAATCTCCTTTTCTCTGAAGACAAAAGTAAAATACACACATTATAAGAAAAGTGACATTTATGTAATTTTTACTTAAGCTACTTTACATAAAACAACATTTATAATAAAATTGACATTTCAGAAATGAATCAAGTTGAAGTTCAATGGATTCCCACTTTTTACATCTACTGCCGGAAATAACTTTTAACAGTTTGGTATTTATCCTCCTAGATAGGTTTCTGTTAATACAAACATATGCATATTATCTTCATACTGTCCTACATCTTCATATCTCTGTGATCAGTTGTTTTCACCTGAACATTCATGGTGGACACTTTCAGGACAATATGTGTCAATCCTCATTCCCCTTCCCAAGTGTCCAGTATTTGACGGTAGGAATCTACCATAACTTCTCATTGACTCAGTTCTCCATTAATGAACATTTAAGTTCTGTCATATTTTGCGATAATAATCTCGTAGTAATGATATGCCTCTAGAGATGGTCCTCAACTTGAGATGGGTCAACAACGATCTTTTTACTTTAAGGTGATGTAAAAGCGATGTACGCTCAGTAGAAACTGTACTTGGAATTTTGAATTTGGCTCTCTTCCCCGGCGAGCGATAGGCAGGAGGCGGCTCTTCATGATGCCGGGCAGGGGTGGGGAGCCGCAGCTCCCCGTCCACTATGCCGTTGGGAAGGTCAAGAGCATGTAGACCTCCAACCATGCTGCACACATGCAACCATTCTTTCTCACTTCAAGTACAGTCCTCGATAAATTACGTGAGATCCTTAACACTTGACTATAACATAAGCTTTGTATGAAATGGTTTTTCCCAGGCTGATGTCCGCATCCTGAGCACATTGAAAGTAGGCTAAGCTAACCTGCGATGTTCCGTAGGTTATTTATTCAATGATTTTTAGCTCAACATATTTTCAACTTTCAAAGGGTTTGTTGGGAGGTAACTTATCATAAGCTGAGGAAGGTCTGTATACTCTCCTATGTCAAATTCTTCTTAGAAAGGTATTTTGGGTCTAGTATCACTCATTTTTTACTGGATTTTCATACACAATAAAGTGTTCTTCCTCACCCCTTGCTCAACCGGTCGCTGGATGGACTGATGGATTCATTTGCTCCTAGTGTATTCCTCCCCGGGAGCTGTGTATCCCTGCTTCCCACAGGAAACCCCAGCACTTAGCTAGAGTGTTTGTTGCTAAATCTGTTGATCCCAGTTGAATTTGTTATTATAATTGTGTAATTTATTTAATTGGTATATAAACCAAAGAACTATGAGAGGGAAAGGAACAGTTGTTTAACAAAACAAAAACAAAAACAAAAACAAAAACACATTTTTCTGATTTCCAACTTGAACTAAAAGAATTTTTAATAACAACCTACCCCGATCATATCAGACACAGGGTATCAGCTGACTCATACCCACATGGTCAACCATGTGACCATGATCTTGAGTTATGTCCTCTCTTGACCTGCCTTGCCAGTATTGTCTCCAGAAAAAAACATCCCATAGCTGCTTGGTTTATTTGTAAATTGGGTTATCATTACCCCTTAGAAAGACTTAAGACCCAAGCGTGCCTTTTCTATTTTAGTATATGTGCTGCCGAAGCGAGCACCAAGCGTGCCTTTTCTAAGGATCCAATACAACCCACCTCATAAAAGTTCCTGTTTAGGGGTGCCTGGGTGGCTCAGGTCATGATCCCAGGGTGCTGGGATCGAGCCCCACATCGGGCTCTCTGCTCAGCAGGGAGCCTGCTTCCTCCTCTTTCTCTGCCTGCCTCTCTGCCTCCTTGTGATCTCTCTGTCCAATAAATAAATAAAATCTTTAAAAGAAAAAAAAAAGTTCCTGTTTAGTGGTTCTGTTCACCTGCCAAACCCTTGTAAGCTCTTGTAATGTTAACAGAGACACAATCTTCAACCTCACAGAGGAGAAATAGAAAATCCAACAATCACAAGTGTTGCCTTTGAAAGTGAGGGAGTTGTATAGAACAGAGATCCCATCACATTCTAACCTAATAGGACATTAGAAATCATTTTACATCTCCAAAATTGACAAAATCCTTTATGCGAGTGCTGTAGGTACTTACTATTATTATTTGTTGGATGTATGGATACACAGGGAAACATATTTCTATAGGGTTGGCTGTACAGCGATCTCTGATTAAGTCAGAATGAACTAAGAATTAAGCCACGTGGCATTCACTCAACAAATATTTTTTAAGTGCTGACTGTCTCCCAGTGGGCTGGTGACTTCTGGGTACAGTGGGTAGTGGGTATCCTGGGGAGAAGTGCTGTCAAGATGCTTGTCATCTAGCTAAAGGCTTCGGGTCCCTGGGAAATGCACAAATGCAATATACTCAATAGAGCAAGCACTCCTGGAAATGCTCAGCCCACGTGTACACCTGGCCAGTAGAACAGGAGGCAAAAAGGCAAAAGGAAAGTTTTCCCACCAGATCTGTGAATTCTCCTAAGGCTTACCCATTAATCAAAGTATCCATCTCACTTACCCTGTATGGCACTTGACCAAGCCCGACCTCTCACGGCTGTGTTTTCTCTCCTAGGATATCAATGAGTGCATTCTTGAGAACTATCCTGAGTGTTCCAACCCCAGATTATTTTACATCATTCCATATTTTTGTGGACAGCATCCCAGATGCAGGTAAAGACTTAACATACCGCAGACTCAGGGCATGCTAGGGTGGGGAACGAAGGCAGGAAAGCCACCAGCTGGCACCGTGTTGGAGTCTCTTGCACACCTAGTGTCTTGGCCTTCTGGAATTCAGTTCGCATTTACTGTTAATCTTTAAAGATTGCATTTGAGACTCTGAATGTCCTCTAAATGATGAAATTAACAGATCAAGGTCTGACAGAGGCCTTAGGACCACCCCATAAAGATGTGTAATGAAATCCTAGCTGTCACTGCTCAGCCCATGAGATAGTAAAGATCAGGGATGAGCACCCAGCCTGGCCCTCCGCAGTGTCTTCACTCCATCACCAACTGCCTTTGCCCACGTGCCCTGTCTAAGTGGATCTGATACTTGGGGTGCTCACTGCCAAAAGTCAGTAGTGTTTCTCTCAGAAGACATACTTAATAGGAAAAGGACTTTCTGGTGATTGCCCCTCAGACTTACTTGGATGCAAGACGTTCTGTAGAATATGACTGACTCAGAGAGTAAGGCCCTCAGAGTGTGGTCTTCCCACCTCCTACATCAGCATCCCCGGGGGCCCTTGCCAGGCTCCCCTACCTCACCTTGGTTTCTGAGGTGGGGCACAGATGACTCTGGAGAGTCTGGTTGAGCTATGGTTTAAATCCACTGTACCAGACAAACAGGTCACCTGAGAACAAATGGCAGTAATGCACATGAACGTTATCTTCATGTGGGGGAAAATAAACCCTCTGCTGGAAGTGACATTTTGCCCCTGAAAGGAACATTGATGAGAAGGTCAGTGTGTTCCTGAAAAGACCAAGAGAAGAAACCATTTCTGAAGGGCAGCTCACCCCTTGTCCTTTCTGCTCAGACTCCGATCACTGCTTAATTACCATGGGCGTTGTTGTTACTGAGTTTGTTACTGAGTTTGCTGAGTTTACTGTAACACTGGACTTGGTTTACTGCCCGGATTCTGGAACTCAAAGTGTTGGTTTTCTGCTTTCTCATGAACTTTATGAGTTCAGGAGGCCTCCCTGCTCCAACCCTCACCCCTGTATAAATGCCTCCTGGTTCACGGTCAGTGCTTCAGACACTGGGAAGATCTGGGACCAGATGACTCACTTTCTGTCACAGTGAAGATATTTATTCTGAGAAACATGATTCTAGCTCCCTCAAGTATTTTCTTAAATTATAGATTTCCTAATCTTAGTATACAAGATGCCATATCGTGGTGCACACATGATGATTTTCAAAACTCTTTCAAAACAGCCCCTTGTTCCACCTTGACCATTACTCGAGTTGGGTGGGTAGATGCTGTTACTACAGTTTTTCAGCAGAGAACCCTGGCTTGCCCCAAATTGCCCAAAATTCCCCTGGTTGCCGGGTAGTCCTGGAGCCCAGCTCCTGTGACTCCTGTCCTTTCCCACTCACATAAATGCTATTAGTTTGGAGCTCTGCCTTGCAAATGAGATTAGGCTGTTTTCCTTCAGTAATTAAAAAAAGAAAAAAAATTTTTTTTTTTGGTCTTTAAACTCTTTAAAAAATAAAAAGATTAAAAAAAAATATGATGATGAGCAGACATGACCTGAAACCTGTTTTGATTTCGATAGAAATAGCACATCAGTAAGTTTCATGATTTCAAAACCTCTCACTTTAGTGGTGTGCTTCTTCTATTAAAAAGCCATTCTAATCACCCCTTGGTTAGCGTTTATAGGACCCAACTGCCTATGTCTGTATCCTCTTTCTAACAAATACTTTGGCCGGGCCCCCTGGGGCCCTGGGCGAGGCAGTGCTGACCAGTGAGCATGGCAGAGGTTAGAAGGTGGGCGAGGCTAGTGGGAGAGGGAAGGCCCCTGGAGGTGGCCCATCAGGACTGGTCCTCGAAGGAAAAGGACTCAGCCACACGGCGGTGGTGGGTAGAAGAGGTACATCTTCAGCCTGTTGTTGCTATATTTTGAAACAGAATCTCTAATTGAAAAATCATTTTTTATATCCATCAAGGGAGCCTGGCGAGTGGGCCCTTCAAAGAGCAAAACTGAACGTGAATGAAAACTTCCTGCTTGTGGGAATTCTCGAAGAGCTGGAAGATGTGCTGCTTTTACTGGAAAGATTTTTACCTCATTACTTCAAGGGTGTGCTCAGTATCTACAAAGACCCAGGTAACAAACTCCCTTTGTAGCAGGCTCTTTGGCGTTTTGAGGGTTACTCCCCTTGAACGGGACTTGGGCCATTAAAGGAGTGAAATCTGTTTGGGAAGAGAGGTTGCCCTTGCCTTGCAAAGGAAGGGTAGACTCATGAGCGATAGATGCCAAAACCTGGAGCTTCACATCCCAGCCTAAACTTGCCCTGTGTGAGAGGCCTGATGGTTCCACTTCTCCCTTTGGAAAGTGCAACTGGCGACATCTGTGTTGATCTTGTCTTGAGCATGGGGCCGGAATGCACATGAATGGACGTGTGCGTGCTGGAGTCCACTGATGGAACCGGGAATGTGAAGGAACCACCACTTAACTATCGTTTCTGGGCCCTACTTCCACTTGACCAAAGACTCCGGCATATAAAATTCTGGCAATTAGATAGAGGGGCAAATTGAAAATGCAATTGTGATTTCACCTAACAAATGGAGTGGTTTCCAAACAGAAGCAAGAAAAGGAATGCATAGGATCCCTAAATATAATTACTTTCAGAAATCCATCATTTCTTTTTCTCATTATTGCTTTATACTGAAAGGCAAACGGCATTATTTCTTACCTCTTCTCCTTAATCTACCACAGCCTACGCAAGGCTTGCCTGCTTATTCTCTGGTCTGTTTGCAGTTCTGTCTTGTCCTCAACTGGGAGGCAGCCCTGTACTTTGTAGACCTGAGGAACCGTGGAAATGTCCCCCGAATGCTGCCTCCCGGTCCTCCGGGCTGGGACCTCACGCCACACTTGTGTCATGGGCACGTACCGATGTCCCTGTGAACTGAGCTTGGCCCGGAGCAGCTCCGGATCCTGTTACATAAGGCGGCCAGGCCCCCACCAAGGGTTTGCAAGAGAAACATGGCTGGTGGGTGGGTGCTGCCCCAGTCTTGCAGCTCTCTCATTCAGAGATAAATTCTGACATGCCTGCATGTGGGAACATTGACTGTGAACCTTCACATGTGTTCTGCAGGTGTATCTCCACAACAGGAAAGGGGGTATGAATCACTAAAAGCGGAATAAACCATAGTCACTTTTTTACACCAGGCCTTTCTGTGCCCCTTCAACAATGGGCAATTTAAAGGATTTTTGTGACCTGTTTTTAGCTCCGGAAGAAACATAAACTTGAGTCCCAAGTGCAAGGTGGGGGTCTTCCTCGAACTTCGACATTTTTGAAGAAAAGGTTGAGATCATTCATCGTTATTTCCACTGTTTGGCTTTATCTTGTTGTAGAGCATACATGTGTTCACATGTGTGTGTGCATGTGTGTGTGATAGGCAGTATGAGAAGAAAGTGAGCCAAGTCCTGGAGACACATAGTTGTCAAAAAAATGAACGTCCTCTTGTCCTCACATTCGGGAAGTATTTTGGTGAGTTGATATCACACCCATCATCTGTCCTCAGACCAGGAACTGCTGTCACTCGTGGGGTCACATCCTAGCCTGTGGAAAGTCGGCCTCTGGGGCGTGAGCCCGAGAACTCAGATGGGGGTAGTTTTATCTTTGTTTTCCTTAAATACAAATAAATCAGAAATCAAAACCTTAGCCCGAGGAACTCACTTACCTGCTGTTGTCATTTTGACTTCTCAGCTGTTTTCTCCATTTAGATACGTGACTCTCAGAAATGGGGCCTTGGTCCCAGGGTCTATAAGCATGTTAACTAAAGTAGAACGTATTTCTAAAAACTGAGTTACTATTAGCTCTTTTGATGTTAGCCGCCATCTTTCCACCTATAATTTAAAGATTTTTGTCCTTCTGAGGCATAGCGGTCTGTTAAGTCCTCTGAGCCTTGCTGTCTTGGAAAACGAGGGTAAGGGTTGTCTTGCTCTCCTGTGCGGGGGGGTGAAAGGTTTCCACACGGCCAGACTGGACACATGACCAGTTCACACAGTCCAGTGGTATCCGTGGTTCAAATAGTGAAATATGCCTACACTGCCCACCGCGCCCTCCCTCCACATACACCCACCCCCCTCGGCTGCCCCTTACCACCACCCCCACCCGACAGTGAAGTCACGGGCACGGAGGGAGTCTCCAGAACTCTAGGCCAGAGTTCTTTGTGGTCTCCTGGGCATCTTCTGGAGAGACTGTTCTGCTGTGATATTGACGGCCAGGCAGTCCCACAGTTGCTCTGTCTCAAGGAACGTCAGTCTAAATTCTGGAAGCCAAAGCCACTGTCCTCTTTTCACATGGCTAGCACGTTGGGGTCAGCCAGCTAAAAGGAAGAGTGGCAGCAAGTCCCTTGAGAGATTTCATACCAGAGCCACCCCGTCAGCCAGTTTAGTCAAAATTCTCAGATTATGGCCCACCAAAATCATGGCTGTGGCCCTTGATTGAAGAATTTTGTCACTGAATAGCTTAAGAGAACAGAGGGAAGAAAAACTGAAAATCTTAGACACAAAAGGATCTAGTGATTCTGAAATCACTGTAGATTAACCAACCATAGAGCTGGACTGAAATGCAGACCCTTGGGACGCCTGGGTGGCTCAGTTGGTTAAGCAGCTGCCTTCGGCTCAGGTCATGCATGATCCCAGCGTCCTGGGATCGAGTCCCACATCGGGCTCCTTGCTCGGCAGGGAGCTTGCTTCTCCCTCTGCCTGTGCCTGCCATTCTGTCTGCCTGTGCTTGCTCTCTCTCCCTCTCTCTCTCTGACAAATAAGTAAATAAAATCTTTAAAAACAAAAGAAAGAAAGAAATGCAGACCCTTTCCCAGACCATTTTTTGGTGCTTGTCCCGTTACTTGAAAAAATGTAAATGTGCCGATTTTTAGTAATCCCCCATCCAGCAATACAAAACGTGTTTAGACCCGTCTCATCACTGAAGAGAACACACGAGCTGCAGTGACTGTTTGGGGAACTAGTAAAAATAGTCATGTCTGGTAGTCAGATGGGTTGTCGCTTATTCTGGATTGTTACGATATTCTGTAATTCCTTCCAGACGGTCCCGCTTGTTTCAATAACCCACCGTATAAGGAAGTCAATAACTTCCCTACATAATAATTTGACTCTTTGCCCTACCTTCTTCGTTGCCATTGCTGACAAGTAGATTTGTCCCCTACCAAGAATATTTGAGAAGCTTCATTGTTAGGAATTTTTAAAATATATTTTTATTAATATTTGCATGCTATGGAGACTCATTTAGCATATCTCAGAAGAAATTTGTACTAGCAAGTACTCAAGAGGATAATAAAAAAAAAAAAATGAGTTTTAGCCTGTGACTAACCCAAGAGAACATGCTCAGATGGTTCTCACCAGCCCAGGGGTAGTTGCTGATGTGGAGGCAAGTACCCTGGAGAGAGCACCCAGTAAACACCACCCAGCCTTCTTTTGTGTTTGAATTAGGGAGAACCAAGCCCCAGACTGGTGTACCTGGTAAGAGCAGCCGACCTTGCTTGTTCAGCCTACACAGTCTGATCTGTTGATTAATTAATCTTGATTATATTTCTCATTACTTACCTTTTAAAATGAGAAACTGGAACTGGCCCAGAGAAGTGGAGAGGCTGATCCAGAGTCACCCACCAAAATGTGGAAAGTAAGGGACTGAACTCACCTGTTCCTGAACCATGAGTATTGTGTTCGTGAATGCCTTTCCTCCTTCGGAGCTCTTAAAAACTGACACGTGAGCCACCAGCATTTTTCTTAGTCATAATTTCTGTAGGAACTAAAATCCCAGTGGTGTTAGAAACCAAAATAAATAAGCGAATTCATTAAAGACAGAACATGTGGGTATCTGTGATAGGAACTGTCCTTAAATGAACGTCCCTTGCCTTGGCAAATTACCGAGCTGATATGGTTCAATAGCGCCACCTAGCAGCCAGACGCTGGAACTGTATGATCTAACGTTAACCCCCATTACCTTTCTCCTGCTTGGATGGAGACTTCAAAGCTTATGTGTCCAGTTCTTTCCCCTTGTATTTTAAATACTTTCCATTACTAGCATTACATTAGTATTCATTTTCAACTTTTTTTTTCCATTACAGATGTAAACCCTGGCACCACAATAGGGAATTTACTAGACTTTTGTGGGCTGCCTTGAGATTCTCGCCACTAACAATTACAAAGGAAAAATGTGTAATACCAAACAAATGACTTACATACTAAATCTGCAGAGTTCATTCATAAACTGGATGCCTATTTTTTTAAGTTTTTATTTAAATATTTTTATAACAAATGATAGAGTACAAATGTAAGTATCATTTTCTTACTAAGCATGAATGCTATTTAGACCTCTCAGTAGGAGTACAGTAATATACTCTGAGTCCATATGCATTGCAGTATTTAAATCTGAGGACATTTACATAGAAAATAATAGCGAATGTGTAGAGGAGAAAATTTAATATGGTATGCTACAGGAAAAATTCAAGTATTCATTCATCTCCCAATAAAAGTACCAGATTGAGTTAAAATAAATACTAAGTGAGAAATGCTTGGCCTATGTATCATAAAGAACAGCAATTCTTTTAGGAAAGAACACTGAGTTGAGAGTTAAAGGAGCCTCTTTCTGCCATGGTCTGCCCTTGTGACTCAGGGTAAATGCATATTTGGTGGCTGATCTCTAAAGACTGCATTATTATGATACTAAAGCATCAAACAGAATATTTTAAGGCTTCATGTTCTACCTTTTGTTGGTTAGCACAATCATAGGGTACTCCCCCCACCCCTAAAAAACAGCAGTCCTTGCACAGCCTCCATTGCCTTGATAATTTCCCAGTTTACTTATGGTAGCGATTGCCACCTAGAGGGCATGACAGCATCCTACATGGAGGGTTGCTGGTTCCAAATCCTGTCTTGCCTATAGCTAGCAATACTGAAGTGACCAACTCAAACTCTCTGTCACGGTGTTCATCCCTTTCTATCCGTACCATATGCATTTCTGTCGAGAAGACGGGATATCATAATGATTAGAGCACAGAATCTGGAGTAGACAGCCTGGGTGCCAGGTATAATCCTTCTAAGCCTCGTTCTCCCCATCTGCATAAAAAGCATAAACAATACAATCTACTTCTCAGGGTTGTCAAGAGACACAGCTGATCAAATCCGTATAAAGCCCTAAGCCTAGAGCTTCACATATGATAAGAGTTCAATAATTAGCTATTAGCTTGGCAAGCACATCACATGAGAAAGATGGAGCCTGCGTCTGTGAGAAACAGGACATCAGGCTGTCTTTGTAATTTCTACACTTTAAAAGGGAAAGAGAGAATATTGGATGAGCCTTGAGTAATTTTGACAGTTACAGCTGACCTATAAAATGGTTGTCTTTAGTCAGAAATAGTTTTTCTGACTTAGGAGGAGGGGACCAATTATATTCTGGCTAATACCCTATTCCTGGAACAATTAGAGGGAATAAATGTATTGGAAATATTACTACAGTGACACCTTCAGAAGCTGAAAACACACAACACCCAAGTCATTGAGGACTTTTTTTTTTAAATTATCCATTTTTATGCCTGAACTCCTGCCTGAATTATCATGGAATTCAGATTTCAACTTTAAATGAAAGCATCTGTTGAGATATGATTGGGGCAATTCCCATTAACTTTTGCTGAATGTTGAATTTTTCAGACATTTTTTCATATATCATGAAAATATATCATCATATGTGATATATGATGATATTTAGTAGATATAGGATGAGTGTCTAGAGATTTAATAGACTTTATTCTAACTAAGTCTAAGATTCAGTTCTTGAAAAACCTTTAGTTCCTTTCCTAGATGGAAAATTCACTTCGGAATGCTCTTTATGAACTTTGTCCAGGAGGTGGCAGTGTCTCCACTTTCTCTAAGACTTGCCTGCAGTTTCCTGATAGTTTGCCTCTGCAGACAGGAGTTTACATAATGCCTGAACAGATGAACAGAGATGTATAATTATGCCCAATTTGGGGACTAGAAACAGGATCCCAAATATCAAAAGGATTCCAAGTACAATTGACTTCAGTAGTCCAAACTACATTACAGGAGAGCCATTGAGGTGGGGGTAGGAGGGAGTGTTACAATCAAATACGTTTATGTGGGTTAAAATATATATATATACTGTAAACTCTGGTTTTGTAAAAATAATCCATCATTCTGCAATGTCTGGATTAAACAGATGCTGTCTTTCATCCTTAATTCCCACTGTTATTTCCCACTTCCTGTTGCTTTTGTGCTACAGCAAAATTCAAAAACATTCTGGAACCTCATAGAGATTCAAGTTATGGCTAGGAGGAATTCGGACTATCCATTTACAGAGACCAATGAAGTTGTTTAAAGAACTCAACTGTGGTTTATAAAAATAGGACTCCACTTGCTATTGGTTCATCCGCCGTCGGTATTCTCCATGAAGATTTGTTTGTTCACCAGCCATGTCCTGGGTTCAGATACTAATCATGTTAGCACTAGATTGTGTGTGTGTGTGTGTGTGTGTGTGTGTGTGTGTGTGTGTGCATTTGAGTTCAGATAGCTAGACTCCTTATTATAGCTCAGTCATCTCAGAGTGAATAGCCTTGGGTCAGAAAAGCAGTAACTGTTCCTAAAGAATCCTAAGTTGCATAGCAATTTATAGTTTCTAAAGCATTTCCATAAGACAGCTAGTGGATTCTTCACGAATCCTCTGAAGTTGAGGAAGAAAAGTCTTTGTCTCATTTTCGAAATCAAGGAAGCTGAGATTCAGGGAAATTGAGCCACCACCCTACAGTGACCTAAATCCTAAGTGACCACAGACATTCGACCTTCTGTCCCTGGAACCACCACTGACACCAGAAACCTGTGACTTCCTGAAGATTTCTCGTATTTAATCACTAGCTCAGAAGTTAGCGGGTATTAGGTATTGCAGTTGAAGGTAAGAGCTTAAGAAGTATGTATACATCTGACCCATTTCAACTATAATTGCTCATTTTATTGGAAATAATGACCTTGAATTCTGTAATTTTTTTTAAGATTTTATTTATTATTTGACAGAGGGGGAGAAAGATCACAAGTAGGCAGAGAGGCAGCCAGAGAGAGGGAGAAGCAGGCTCCCTGCTGAGCCTGAGATCATGACCTGAGGCTTAACCCACTGAGCCACCCAGGCGCCCGAATTCCGTATTTTTAAATGTTTTTCTCACTTGCTAATTAATTTGCTCGTGTCTGGGTACCATCCCTCCTCTACGAGAAAGCAATTTTATTTTTTAAATTGAATTTATTTATTCAATTTTATTATTTTAGAATAACAGGGAAATAGGACTTAAGTCACCTGGCTTATCTAGTATAACTTTCCAAAAATATTTCTCTCCTGTGAAAAGTAGCATTTAAATAGCAGTTATAAACTGAAAATACCAGAAGACTTCAACAAACATATTCAGCAAATGTTGGAGTGTCTGCAGTACGCCAGTCACGGGGGAGGGTGCTGTAAAGATGAAGAAAGCCTGAGAGCCATCCCAGGCTGGGGAGCAGTTCCTAGTAAAGATATTCGTGCCAGGCCTGGAAGGGTACACAGGCTTTCATCAGACAGACATGGAGGGAGGTGTCCTAGGCAGGAAAGTGAAATGAGTGTAGGCACCGAGGGGTGAAGGCCCAGAAGCACCTGGAATGTGGGAGACACAGGGGCGGTCTAGCCCGCATTGGCCTTTGCCTGCTGACCCTGCCTCTTGGAGTTGGGGGCCCCTCCATTCCTTATAGCTCAGTCACCCTGCTGCTGCTGAGACAGTCCTGCCCAAGGCAGGAAGAGTATCAGCAGCCTCCACGCTCCGTGTGGTACAACCTGGAACTGAGTCACTCACCAATCTCAGAACCCGTGGCCAAGCCACAGTTGCCAGAGGGCCATGTGTCAACCTCCCGCTCCCACCCCCAGTTTTCCTGCCCTCTGCCAAAACCTGACCACCACCCAAGAATCCCTCACTTCTTAGCAGTGCATTAGGAGACTGCCAGGTCCCCAGGTTCCTAGCACTAGGGTTCTTCTTCACTGTCTCCCCACCCCCCAACCTAAGACGCAGCCTAGGGGGACAGCCATTGACTGCATGCCTGGTGCTGTCCCAGGGTCTCCCACCACACATCTGCAGACACCAACCACTGCCCTGCCTGATCTCCCAGATTCAGCCCTTTGCCCACCGGCACGGGCTCCTCGTCTGTTCCCAGTTACTCCCTGACTGGGTGTGAGTTGGCTGTGGTCCTAGCACCACCTCTTGTCTTCATGGCCTTCCTGACTGGAAGCCCCTGGGATCATCCTTCCAGAACCATCTCCCTCAGCCCCTGACTCCCACACCACACACCCTGAGAATTCGATCTCCTCTGAGTCCCAGCCTCATTATCTGGAGAACCCCAGATGCCCCCCCACCGCACAGTGTGATCAGGCATGGGGGTGTACAGTTTTCTCTCTCATGATTCATTTCCCCAAACAAAAAGATGGCTAACAATATCTGCATGTGGGGTGAAGGTACCGGCATTCTTCTGTGTTTAGAGGTGAACAACTTCTACTTCAGAATTTAATCACTTCTACTTCAAGCAGTTTTCAGTTGAGCTGACAGGAATATGCTTTACATTGAGTAAGAGCATTACTAAGGCGGGTGGAAGGATTAGTCACTACACATGTCAATTTTTTTGACTTTCCTGATAACTCCACAAAGCTGAACTGCTTCTACAGCTGAGCAAAGAAGATTAAAGAAAGACCTGACCCCCCTGGGGTTCATAATTAATCTTCATAAAAGACCCTGGGATCGAACTGATCTTCCATGCCCAGACTACCAAACCCCCTGCCCAAACCACAGATTCACGTGGTGATGTGCAGAAGGCCCAGACAGAGAACTTCAGAACTGTCTTTGTACCCTTGGCGCATGGCCTAGCTTCTCTGACATTCTTTGCTTATAAAATGTACCCCCAGCTGGGGTGAAGTACAATCCTTACCCACTTTGCATGACTCAACATTTTACAGTGCAAGTTTCTATTTTTTGTTCAGCTAAGACTTTGTCAGAGAAAAATACCATCTCCCAGTCTGTATATTTTTTAACACTTCACACATTTTTATCAACATAGAGTGCTCTAGCTTTTCACAACTTGCAAATGGTGTTGAACTGTGGAAGAATACAGCGAAAAAACTCCAAACATACCTGTTTGGGTATATTTGGTTATATTAAGCACATTTATTTTATTGTCCACAAATGCAGGGAGAAATCCAGCATAATTCCCCACTGATAAAAATAGGAAAGTTTTGCTTGTCAAGTGGAAGTTTCAGATACTCTGGAAAGTCTTAGCTCCTGGTTTTCATCATGTGCTCCTAGGGACTTCTGCTATATTGTCACCGCCAGACACTGGCGGAGCTGTTTTTCAAAACATGTGTTCCTAGAATTTTACTTCCTTGTTTTTCATCTATATTTATTAAAGGGATATCTGTATAGAATTTAAAAATCCAATAGTACAAAATAGACGTGCAATGAAAAGCAGCAGCTTCCTATTCCAACCCTCCTCATTCCAGAAGCAAATGCTCTGAGTATTAGCCGTTTCTTCTGATCATCACCACACTACTTACAACTAGTGTGCACAGGCTGCTATTCCTTGATTGATTTCTTCGAGACATTATGTAGTTTTCTTATTCCACCACCCTTACCTCTACTTCCTCCTCTCTCTCCCATCCTCCTAATACGGTTATATCCACATTTTAGATTTGTAATCCCGTTTACATTGCTGTGTCTATATACATTTAACAGCTGTTGATCCAAGTCATACACCATGATTATATCTCGTTTCCTGTTCAATTTATTGTTTTTCCTGGAGTTAATTATTGCCTTAGTTTTTTTTTAATTTGTTTAGATTTATATCTATCAAATTTTTCATATATGCTGTTACAGCAGTTGTATCAATACTATTTGTGATATTTTCAATATTATTATCAGGTAAGAACATTAGTTCCATTTGCCACTCATACCCTTCCCCCGCCCGGGGGCCCTGCCCTTCTTCCCACCCAGAGCTCCCTAACTTCCTGCTTCAGGCTGGGCTGATTACTCAGAAGCTCCTTGGAACTTCCCTTTAACACATTTCTGTTTTGGATTCCTGGTCTCCCGAATCCCTAAGATCTGAAGATTAATGACTGAATCATTCATTTTACTTCAGATATTCCCAAGTTCTTCCTGATAATAGGTGTTTCCTTGAATGTCTAAAGAGCTTAATATTTTATCTCACTTGATTGCCAGTTTGGCTAGATACGGATTTCTTCATACATGAATTCTATTTTTCACTTCTTTTTTTTAAATGTTATATTAGTCACCACACAATACATCATTAGTTTTTGATGTAGTGTTCCATGATTCATTGTTTGCATATAACACCCAGTGCTCCATACAATACTTGCCCTCCTTAATACCCATTACCAGGCTAACCCATCCCCCCACCTCCTCCCCACTAAAACCCTCAATTTGTTTCCCAGAGCCCATAGTCTCTCATGGTTTGTCTCCTCCTCTGATTCCACCCCACTTTATTTTTCCCTTCCTTTTCCTAATGTCCTCCATGCTATTCCTTATGTTCCACGTATAAGTGAAACTATGTAATTGTCTTTCTCTGCTTGACTCATTTCACTTAGCATAATATTCTCCAGTTCCATCAATGTCAGTGCAAATGGTGGATATTCATTCTTTCTGATGGCTGAGTGATATTCCATTGTATATATGGACCACATCTTTTTTATCCATTCACCTGTTTTCACTTCTTTCTCTATGACTTTCTCAGACTTTTTCTCTCTCTCATCTCTGGGACCTTACCTGTATTCCTCTTATGAAATGTTACAACAACGTGCCTCAGTTTGCTGAGTACTCAAGCTTTACACACACACACACACACATTTTATATATTTGTGTTTATGTGTGTATAGTTCCTTTTTTCAATTTTTTGTACAGAGTTTTATTAGGTTGAGGTGTAAAATGTTGTGGTTCAACAATTTTTTACATTATCTGGAGCTCATCATGACAAGTACAGTCCTTAATCCCATCATCTATGTAACCCACCCCCCCTGCCCCTCTCCCCCCTCCCCTCTGGTAACCATCAGTTTGTTCTCTATAATTAAGAGTCTGTTTCTTGATTTGTCTTTCTCTTTTACTTCTTTTACTCATTTGTTTTTTTTTTTCTTAAATTCCACATATGGAGTGAAATCACATGGTATTTGTCTTTCTCTGCCTTAGTTCGCTAGCATAATACTCTCTAGTTCTATCCATGTCATTGCAAATAGCAAGGTTTCATTCTCTCTCTTTTTTAAGGGTTTCATTTGTTTATTTGAGAGATAGAGAGAGCATGCACACATGAGGGACGGAGAGAGAAGGAGAAATAGAATCTCAAGCAGACTCCACGCTGAGTGCATAGCCAGATGTGGAGTTTGAACTCATGACCCTGAGATCGTAACTTGAGCTGAAACCAAGAGTCAGACACTTAACTAATTGAGTCACCCAGATGCCCCAAGATTTCATTCTTTTTTATGACTGAATAATAATAATTCATATGTATACATATACATATGTATGTATATACCATATCTCCTTTACCCATTCATCAGTCGATGTGCACTTGAGCTGCTTTCATAATTTGGCTATTATAAATAATGATGCAATAAACATAGGGGTGCAAGTATACCTTTGAATTAGTGTTTTTGTATTCTTTGGGCAAATATCAAATAGTATGATTGCTGGATCATAGGGTGGTTCTATTTTTAACATTCTGAGGAACCTGCATTCTGTCTTCCGCAGTGGTTGCACCAATTTGCATTCCCACCAACAATGCATGAGAGGGTTCCTTTTTCTCCACATCATCACCAACACCTTTTGTTTCTTGTATCACTGATTTTAGCTATTCTGACAGGTATGAAGTGGATCTCATTGTAGTTATGACTTGTATTTTCCTGATGCTGAGTGATGTTGAGCATCTTTTCATGTCTATTGGCCATTTGTATGTCTTCTTTGGAGAAATGTCTGCTCAGGTCTTCTGCCCTTTTTTAATTGGATTATTTGTTTTGGGGGTGTTGAGATGTATAAGTTCTTTGTTTTGGGGACTCACACTTTATCAGATATGTCATTTGCAGATATCTTCTCCCATTCTGTAGGCGGCCTTTTATTTCCCTTGCCTCTGGAGACATATCTAGAACAAAGTTGCCACAGCCAATAAATGATTATTTTCAAGCTTAAAACTCAGTCTTTCATTATCTGTGAATTTTTCCTGTTGTTTTTTTTTTCTTATATGATTTTATTGCTACCATTTCCTTTGTTTCATTTATGGAATGCTCTTGGTCAGATAGTTGAGTCCCCAGGTTCATTTTTTCTATATGCTTTATTATTTTTCCCTCTCTGAATTTTCATCTCTTCTATTTTTTCCCTCTGGAAGAGTTCCTCAGTATCTATTCCATTCATTCTACTGAATTTTCTCTTTTCCAAGACCTCTTCTTTAATCTTCTTTCTTCTTATATAATATCTTGTTCTTATGTATTGAATGCAACATCATGTTAAATCTCTGAAAATTATAGAGGTTTTTTGTTTGTTTGTTTGTTTGTTTAATGTTTTCACCTATTCTCTGAATTGTCTCTATTTGCTCCAGGTTCCTTCTTACTGTTTTGGTTGGTTGGGCCTCTCTTTTCTGATCTGAAGCCTTTCTTCTTGTAATCTTTGTCAGAATTCATATTCGAGGGTAAAGCACTAAAGAGCACCTTGAAAGTGTTGCATAATGAGGGAAGCTTATCAATGAATGGGCTCTGCTTGGGCTGATCAAATAAATAGTCATGGAAGTTTGCTGGGAAAACATTTGTTAGTAATTATTGGTCTTTTTTCTCTGGAGTTTGTTCAGTTTCCCCACAGAAGAATTCTCCAAACATCTCTATGGGGGATGGGGGTGAGGTGGGGTAAGAGAGGTAAATATCTGGTGGCAGACGTGGGAACAGGAGCAGAAGGTCAACATCCAATGCAATGTCCAAACAACTTGATTGTTCTTATATTAGCCCACACCTCTCCCTTCTCTCCTCTGGGTTAGCAAATGAGTCTGGATCCTCTGCCCAAACTCTTTGGAGACGAATCCCAAGATTCCCTGAGCAGCGGGGAATTCCCCCTAGAGAATAAGTGACAATCACTGCAAGATACCTGACTACAGATCTGAAGCCCCACTGCTTCATACCCAGACTGCCCACCTCATGTCTAGCTTCCACATTTGGGACCCCTGGTGACACCACACTGCCTGTCAGGGACAAGAGCAGGGAAACCTCATGTTCCTGATGTGTGTCTCCACTGTGACACTTCAGACGTGCTTCCCACGCTCTGCCATGTCAAGTGTCCTCTTCCATCTGCTTTCATCTTCCAGCAAGTGATTGAGGTCTGTTTTCCACTGACCTCCTTCTCCAAAGCTCTTGTGATCTTTCATTCTTTTATAAAAGTATTACCTTCTACTGCCATTTTCAATTTTCAAAGGAGAGGAGTTGAAAGGCTGTAATTAGCCTACTGCCATTGCTGAGACTGTTCTAACCTCCTGAACTTTAAGATCCTGTTACCGGTTTGGTGCTTACAGCCCTTCATGAGGTACATCACACCCATTTCTTTCTCATGCTATCTGCATAACCACCATGGGAGCTGGACCATTGCGCTGCCTTTAGCATCTGTATCTGGGATTATAGTTATGGTGGGATTTCTAAAGCAAAACAAACAAAAGCAAACCCTTTGGTAAATATTAATTAAACTCTGTTGGGTTTTTATTGAACAATGTTGCTATGATGAAGCTTCAAACTACTGTTTTTTAAAAATTCCCTGGAAGACAAATCAAGGCCATATTGGAGATCTCCTTGATGAGAGAAAAAGTAAATTCTAAAAACTAATTAAAAAAAAAAAAGTCTCCTCATCAGGGGCAGAACACACGACCACCCAAAGATCGAGTTCCATGGAACTTGGCGGAAACAGGTGTCTCCATTTCGTGGGCTGTCATGTGTCACTGTTGGTTGGGGTGGGGGGGCAATGTCTCCCATGGCTTATGCAAGGAGGGCGGCAAAGGCATCGGAGCGGGAGAGGGGAGGCCCTCAGTTGGTGAACGCTGTCAGTCAGCTAACAGCCCAAAGAAAAGCAACCTTTCTCAGCAGCAGCTGCTTTGGTAGCGGTAGCCGCAGCTCATATAACAAATGTTTCATGACGAAGGCAAACAAAAGCCAGCTCTGAAATTCCAGCCACGCCATGTCCGAGCCAGTTCAAAATTGTATAACCACTCCGTTTGAGTTTTTCCCCCTCTCTAAATGCATTCCATATGAGCCGTGGTGTGGGACTGCTGGTTCGCCTGCATTCACTCAGAAGGCTGTTTTGAAAGCCCAGACTGAAAGGAAAGTCAGTCAGTGGGAAAATAAACTCAAAGAAAACACTGAGGCTCAGGTGTGGGAGGTGTGTTTGTTTTCCCCAGCCAGGCATGCCCCCCGGAAGGGGGCTGGTGGCTGGGAATTTGTTAACTGCCCTCCTCAGAGGTCTGGGAGCTGGACCAGGCTCCATGGGAGCCCCTAGCTCTGCAGTGGCCTTGGCCGTGGCCAACCACTGTTTCACGGAGTGTGGTCTGAGGACCAGGGCCAGTCCTCAAGCTGCTTGCTCCCAGCTTCTGATGAGATAAGGGCAGGTACTGAGAAAAGCCTTTGACATGGCTGTGATCACTTATCTAAAAACTCACTCTTAGATCTTTCCTAAAAGCATCGATCCAAAAGTGATTCTGGGGGGATACACCAGAGATTGTTGGAGAAACACTGCTGCTGATTCTCCTACAGGCTTGCGCTGCTAGTTGGAAGGCCATCCAGATAACAAGACCCCACTTAGGGCTTAGCGGCTTATGAGGTGCCATGATTCTTCCACAGGGTTTTGCCTTCTTGGCTTCAAAGCTTTGACTGCTGCCCCCTGGCAATGGCCCAACACCCAAACTCTGAGACGTGTGGTCATGTTGAAAACCTACCTTCCTAAAGCTTGTGCCTCTTTTACCTTAAAACCTTTAAAAGTGGCAATACACCTTAGGATAGCACTTTTACAGTCAGCAGAGTACCTTGGATTTATCTTGGCTTGCCTTTCCCTCTCAACTCTATCAGGTAGTGTTCTGGGTTGAATTCGGCCCCCAATAAGATATAGCCGAAGTCCTACCCCGGAATCTGTGGAGGCGGCTTTATTTGGAAATGGGGTCTTTGCAGATCTCATCACATGGTCCTACTGGATTAAGGAGGACCCTAAATTCAATGGTGTTCTTATGGGGAAAGAGAGATCCAGACCCTGGGAAGAAGACCATGTGAGGATGGAGGCAGGGACAGCAACTCAGCTGCCACAGCCGGGGACCACCAAAGATTGTCAGCAGGGACGGTTGGAGACTAGAAAGAACAGGAAAGAGACTTCTCCGGAGTCCTCAGAGGGAGAAAGGCCTTGTGACCCTTTGATTTCAGATTTATATTCTCCTGAATGGTGAGAGAATACATTTATGTTGTCGTAAGCCATCCAGTTCATGGTAATATTATGGCAGTCCTAGGAAACTAGGTACAAATCCTCCTCATCCCCATTTCCAGGTGAAGGTCTGGAGACTCGGTGATAAAAGCTCTTCCCATGTCCAAGGCAGCTAACAGGTGGCAGAGCCTGGATTTGAACAAACATGAGCACTGTCCTCCACTCCAGATTGTCTCTCTTGCTTGGATGAAGAAACTGGAGAATAAAGAAATATCTAACATTTGGGGACAAGATGAATAAGTGACTTTGCAACACTACAGTGAAATACCACGAGGCTGTTGGAATTTTATTTGGAAGAATCGTTAATGAAAAGTAGAAAAACAATGAAAAATCAGACATAGGGCGCCTGGGTGGCTCAGTGGGTTAAGCCGCTGCCTTTGGCTCAGGTCATGATCTCAGGGTCCTGGGATCGAGTCCCGCATCGGGCTCTCTGCTTGGCAGGGAGCCTGTTTCCTCCTCTCTCTCTCTCTCTGCCTGCCTCTCTGCCTACTTGTGATCTCTCTCTGTCAAATAAATAAATAAAATCTTTTAAAAAAAAAAAAAGAAAGAAAAATCAGACATAATATTATATTTATATGATACAATATTTATATGTGTTCATAGTACACACACACACACACACACACACGCAATACCTTTAGAACAAACTGGAAGGAGAAAGACACCAACAGCCTAGCAGTTCTTAATTGTACTTACGGATTCTGGATAGCTTTTATTTTCTCATTTAGACTTTTGCTCATGGTCTACGTTTCCGGTAATAAACACGGATTCGGCAGGGACACAGTGTAGTACCGCCTGGCCATATCCGGGCACAATGCCATGTGCTCTCTGTGCTTACTGCTGTCGTCAGAGGGACAAGCTAGGGATTAAAGCTAGAGGAGAAGGGACATGCAGACAGTCAAAGGACTGTATGTGAGGTCTCATGGTTGGCAAGAGACAGAGCCTGGCTCCCCGTACCTTGTGCGCTTCCCACCACACTTCGTGGCCTCTGCTGTCCTGCTCTGAGAAAAAGAGAGTCGTGGGAAGAAGGGCCGGTTAAGGAGTGATGAAGCAAGAAGCAGCAGTCCCGCGGCTCCTTTGGACAGGGCTTACGCAACCTCAGTCCTTTGCATGAAACAGAGGTGTCATCCTTTCTACCACTAGCTCTGCGTGGGCTGCTTGGAGACAGAGACCAGGACGGCTCCCTTCTGAATGCCCTATGACGCGGGCTGTAGAACACTTCAAAATGCTTTTCTTTTTCTTTTTTTTTTTAAAGTTTATTTATTTAAGTCATCTCTACACCCAACATAAGACTCAAACTCATGACCCTGTGATGAAGAGTCATATGCAACTGAGCCAACCAGGTGCCCTTAGAACACTTTTCATCACCTGTCTGCCTGGTTCTCTTTCTCCTCTCCTTCCCTCCTTTCGGATCTCTCCCACCTGGCCGAGTTCGGGGAAGATCGTGTATAAAGCCCAGTTACTCACCGAGTGTTTCTGGGACGAACACCTGGAAGTACCTACCCGGGTGACCAGGTGTCTGCTCCCTCCAATCCCCAAATCCCGAAGGCCACTGAGAGCATGAGAAAAACTTTGACCCCATTCTCTTTTTCATGTAGACTTCCACCTTTCCAACTCAAGTAACTCAATCCTTAGCTATAACATATTTAAGTTGCTTTTTAAAGAGATTGTTGAACCCTACTTTTGTTCCATTCATATATCACACGGTTTCGTCATGGAATTTTAATTCTCATCTGCGCAATTCTTTGTTTCCATTGTTTTGAACTCACGCATACTTGTATTTTTCCTGAAAAGTTATCTCCGGATACTAGCAGAGAAGCATTGTGAAGGTAAAATTGTCTTTTTTATGTAGCTCAGTACATGAAAGTCCTTGGCTTCTGGCTGTTGTCTGGCATGCATCCCCTTTAGGAGGGCACACCATTCCTCTAATAGCTAATGAACTCAGTTTCTTAAGGCTTCCTTAAAGGGTCAGAAACATCCTAGTGAAGACTCCCAAGACCTCTTATCAGCTTCTGTTTTCATGATCTGTGTTCCCTATCTCAGCTATCTTATTAAGGCTTCAATAGAGACATTTTTTGGTCCATGAAGGAATGATGCATGATGCTTCTCCTCAACCTGAGATAGTCTGATATTCCCCTAAGAGCCTAGGTGGCTATCAGTTGTACAAAGGTAGTCAAACACAAGGAAAGTCCATCATTTCCAGGAAGGGAATTTCCTGACAGGGAGAGGCACCTGGGTCACTTACTTAGCAAACACTGTTATCACAGCATGTGAGCCCATCATAGATGTTAGCCCAGTTCACAGCCATGGGACTTGTCTCTGTGGCTGAGTGTCTCCCTCCGTCGCGGCCTCCTGCTAACCATTGCTGGCCTCTATGCTCCCCTCCAGGGGGGCTCCCCTCCAGCTTGCTCAGTTGTATGCAAAGGAAATTTCCTCTTAGACCTTCAGCCCAATAAGCTAGATCTCAATTATTTTGTGGGAGAGCAAAGGGAGAGGCTCAGAGATAAGGGCATAAATCTGGATAATTTGGTTTACAAACTCGAACTGGCATTCTGAGATTCATAGTCAAGGGATGTTCCTGCCTTTTATCTCCTAGTCCATGTTCCTTCCTCTTCTGGGGAGTGTCTCCCCTCTTCCCAGGGAGTTCCCACTGTGTTAAGCTTCAGTTTAGTCTTGAGGACTCTTTCCACGATGTTAGAGAGATTACTGACAATGGTCTCTGATCATTGTGAGATGCACATGCCATTGTTTGGATGGCTGTTCATTCCCCCTTGCCCCAAAACTAGAGACCCAAGTCCCTTTCTCGGTCCTGCTTTGCCCATGACTAAAATGAACCATTCTTATTGTGAGTAAATGACGTCCCTCGTCTGCATGCTTCAACCCATCTTTCTAGTTAGGTTTCTCCCACTTTGTGCCTGTATCCAGACTTGCAGTATTCCTATATGCCCTTCCTGCACACTAAGCTACCTTCCCCATGCTAATAGCAATTGACATCTGAGCCATCCTCTCCCCAGAATAGGCTGTCGTGTGGCCCACTCTTTCAGAGAGCTGATAGATAATTTTAGAAGTATGAAGGTATTCATAACTGGCAGTGACACAATTTATCCTACCCAGAGAAATTTCTAATAATAATGATTAACAGTAACATCTAGAATAGTGCTTTATACATTGTGAGTATCCACTAAAATTTGGTTGATTTAGTATTATAGGCATTTTGTAAGCATTTTTTTATGGACTCCTAATTTAATTCTCAGAACAACCCAATGACATAGGTACTTTTACTATTTCCATTTTACGGCGGAGTAAACTAAAGCTTAAAGAGGTATATATGACACATCACCATTTTATAAAGAAATTCCTTAGAAAAAGAATCATTTCAGATACTTTTTATGGTATGTGTACTGAAAATTATTTTAAAGAACATTTTAGGAGAAAATATACTGTTTTATGAATAATTTTGATGCACCAGAAATGTAAGGAGGTGATGTAAACTTCTCGTGTGAACTTGCTCATTGAGGCAGGTTATTATTTTATACCTTTGACACTTACTTCCACTTGCCACAGTAACAATGAGGACAAAGGTGAAATCTTGGCTGCCTTGAGGTATGGTGATAGACTCTTTATCCCAGTAGCCTTGCCTTGGGTCATACAGCACCAGGATTTGGACCTAACCATAACCACAACATAGACTTGTGGTCTAATGGGGTCCTCCTGGACTAGCTCACTGTATCCTAAAACCCTCCCTTCCAGTAACTGGTCTCTGGGAGAGCCTGTCCACGGACAACATGTTCATCCACCTGGACTCTGAACCCCATCACAGCAGAGTTGGCTAGTGAGCCTTGACATAGACAGGCCTGCTCTGATGGAGACTGACCAAGAGGACTATAGGGCTGGCTCTCAATCTGAAGAACTGACTAAGGGTGGTCTGAGGGAGGCCATCTTCTTTAAAGCCAGAATCAGACCTGATGCTCCAAGTGGTGACGAAGCCTTATGTTTGTTCAGGGTGATTTTTGGCTCAGCCAGACTTTTAGATTTCCACATTATAGCATAGGATATTGTTTGCCTAAGTATAATAGGGCATGTGAGTTGGTTCCTGGCATCCACCATGGAAGATTAGCTTACTTTCACCAACCCAGAATCAGCCCCCATGGCTATCAAGAAAGACCACACAACTCCCAGAGTGTCTATAAGTAGATACCAAACCACATGTGTTATTAGTCTTGATCTTAGACCATATGATTATTAACTTTGCTTTGGTTGAAAGTGGGCCCCATCATATTGTTAAAATAGAGTTTCACAGTCTTTAAGTGACTAGAGTACGTCACTCTTAAGATGTTTTTCTAAAAGAAAATGTTAAATCCCAAATACATTTTTGGCTGAATAGTTGGTTTTAATGGTCCAGAGTCAAAAACTGTAATTTAATTCCTCGTAAAACTTAAATCAATTTCACGAGGGTTCTGCTAAGCAGTTCCCTCTGCTCAGCCCGCGATTTCTACGAGTTCCTAACCCTTAAGGAAATATTAGCATACTCTTCTAAAATGCCAGTGTTTTTTCCATTTAAAAACAAAGCAAAACAAAACAAAACAACTCTATTGTCAGTATCTGGCTTCTGTTGACATACAGTAGCTTATTTGTGATCTCAATTATGGTATTGTGGTTATAGTTTCCCCTTCTTTCTCTCTTTTTCCTTGGTATCAGCAAGGAAACAGTGTTTAAATAATGATTTGTATTGGTAGTTTCCTACGTTTTCACATTTTGCTTGCCGAAGGTGATGAGAGTGGGTGGCAGTGTTATTTAGACTTCTCCCTCCATAGGTAGAACTCAGTATTAAGTATGACCGGTGCCATCAATGTCTCATCCAGCCATGGGATTTATTGGTGCAATGGCGTCTGCCACATGCCTGTGGCTCCAGCTTAATACCACCAGAGACAAGAATGCTGGGCCTCGCTGAAAGGCGGTAAGGCATCTGGAGATCTCGAAGAAAGATCCAAGTCATTTTCAAGTTTGCTTCATAATGTCCTCAATAGTCTAACATTTTGGGCACAAATAGCCAAAACGTCTTCCAGTAACACGTGCTTTGAATATCAGATTAATGTGGGGCAGGAAACACTTGTGAAACGGAATCCACCCAAATGAAAGAGGCCAACATGCCAGCATCAAAGGCTTAGTGTTTTGTTTTGTTTTTTACAAAACGGAAAAAAAGACGTTCCCCTATGCTGAGCACACATTGTTGAAATCATCACTCTCACCAACGGTGTGTCAGATTCTGTAAGCTGATAAGCCCCATTCTTTATTAGGGATGGAAGTAATCTGGTACTGTTTTCTGATTCAGAGGGAGTTCAGAGTTCTGAGGCTGAATCCCAGGGTAGAGTCTTTAGGTAAAGTATGGATGTATGGACAGGCTTTTCTGGCTGTTAAGGGGTTGTCCTTTGCTCTTTGGGGCTCAGAAACCCCTGTATTTGAAATCCTTCTTTTTTAACGAAACTCATTTCTTTGGAGGGGTGCCCCTGTACTCCTTAGGTTTCCATAAGTTTCTCTTCATTTCCTAACAACGTTCACCATTTACTGAAGTCACAGTACTGCAGAGAAATAGGGCAAAGAGATTTATTTTGTCCACACACTCAATTCAGTGTAGCAAACATTTTGAGTACCCGCTGTGTGCCCAGCCCTGGAGGGTGCAGGAAGCATTCACCAGGAAGTGGTTCTTGGTGTGTGTGACAGTCCCCAGGGGCCCTGTTGGACACACTAACTGTCTGGACAGCGTGAGAGGAGGGGCCTGCATGGGAAGCCCCAGATGATTCCAGTGCACTGGCATCCCCTCAGAAACTAGTTGATTCCTGGTTCTCTTTATTAAAAAATTACCTTCATGGGATTTCAGTTCCTAATTTATTTAAAAGAAAGTAGGTGACTTTATAGCTTCACCATTTTGCCAGTCACTCAAGTTTGAAAGTCTAAAGTCCTTTCAGTTATCACTAAGAAGAACCACCCCCCAGCAAATCTGCTTGGGAGCATCATGGAAATCGTCCCAGCTCACCAGAGAGCACAGAGGCCAGACTGCTAGGTGCCAGGCATGTGTCTCTCAATTACCATTGTTTCCTGCAGGCCACAGTCAAGAAATATGCAACAAAGAATTGGAAAGAGAGCTTCCTCTTAAATCCATAGAGAGCTCTAATGTAACTTAGAATGCACGTTGGCCTGGAGCATGTCATTACAACCCAATTTATGTGGCCTGGAGGTTTACTTGATGGACAAAATCCACAATGAGCAGCAGTGGCCCTCTCCTGGAAGCTAACAAGAGTAGGCCTGGGCACTTCTTTGATTGGGATTGTCCAGGCCACACACAGCTGGTGTTCTAGGTTGACCCCTCAGCCAGTCTGCTGGCCAGGGCTCAAGCCACCGTGCCCTTTAACAGGCTGAGGGGTTAGCTGAGACTCTAGGGGCCTGGTTTACTCCACCTTGTCGTTGACTGTCTTGTAGGAGTCATGCTCTTTCACAAATACTCCTACTATTAACAAGGTTTTCTTCTCTTTTCCTGAGATGAGAAACTGTCTCAGTCCACAGGTTACAGTCATGGGCTTTAGAGCCAATAGACTTGGTTCAGAAACCAGCTCCAATTCATAGCAGCTGTTTGACCCTAAGCAAGTTCCTTAACCTCTCTAAACTTCCATTTCCTCATCTGAAAGAGGATGAGAACAACACAGAGCTGTTTGGAGGATTCATGGAGAGTATGTTGTCATGCGTACGTGGACAGTTTCCAAGGCACTTTTCTGTCATTTCATTTGAGTCCTCATTTTCAGTGACCCGAATTGCAGGATTTGCAGCCCATGCTCATGCTAGTCTGGTCTTTGAGTTTCAAAGGAAACACCAAAACAACTGTTTCAAAGTCTTTTTGTCCTAGTGCCGAGTTCTAGTATTCCAGGGCAGGATTCAAAGTGGTGTGTGGCATGCAGCCTCGGCTGGCTTCTGCTTTCCTTGTAGGGAAACTGCCTATTTAGTGCCTCCTGATCTGGGCAGGCTGACTTCTTGGAAGTCTCTCTGTTTGGAGGGAAGGAGGATTTCTTTTCCCTCTGCGTTATTTTGAAAATCACCTTGGAAGTCAAGAGTTAGAGTTGTTTTCTAATGCAAATGCTGAGGTCACATGAAGTTGACTGACCACATCCCGTGGCACATTCCCACTCTGCTCTCTTAGTTTATTTTTAATAGAAACCAAGAGTAAAAATACATACACACCCCATCTCAGATGCAAATTGAAGCCAGGCGTTGTTTCCACATATCTGTGAAGTGAAGTGACTAAGCTAATGGAAAAAAAAAAAAAATTGGTGCTAATACTTAGTCATAGTATTAGTATTACTAGTACTACCAGTGGTTGCTAATGCCTCATGAACATCAAGTCTTTTCAAGAAGAATCAGAGTATGGGGGCACCCAGGTGGGCTCCGTGGTTGAGCATCTGATTCTGGATTTCAGCTCAGGTCATGATCTCGGGGTCCTGGGATCGAGCCCCATAAGGGGCTCCACACTCAGGGTGGAGTCTGCTTGAGATTCTTTCTCTCCCTCGCCCTCTGTCCCACCCCCCTGCTCTCTAAATAAATAAATAAAATCTTTAAAAAAAAAAAAGAGAGTATGTACAGAACAGTGCTGTGATCATAGCACATGTCTCTTTCGTGTGCTAGAACTCGAATTTTTAACACAAAGGCTCATTAGTGAAAGTCATGGAAAAACATTTTAATAGTCATTTAATGGAGCATTTCAAAATGTAAAAATCCTCTTGGCTTTCTGAAATCAGATCTTTTGTGCTGTCTACCCCCAGGCCATTTTTGTGGAACGTGCCCTAATTGAGCTCAGGATTTTTCATCAATAGTTCCAGCCCTGGAGAGAGGCCAGAATTTCTTCTTCAAATGTGGGCACCAAGTTTGATTTAGGGAGGATCCACCAGCACAGAGATGCAGAGCTAGAGGGCAACACGTGTCTGTGCATGGGAAGGTGGAATATTGTAAAAAATGCCAGTTTTCTCAAATGAGTTTATAATTTAAAGATAAGTTCAACTTAAAGAGATTCTCCAACTCTTCTGGAAAAATAAATGCATGAGATGGCCCATGATTTTTTTTTTTTTTAAAGAAACGAGAAGAGGTTTGTCCTATAGGATTCTAAAATAGGAGGAAGCTCTTGATTTTAATATAATGATGTAAAAACATAAGCTCAGAGAGGCAAGTCGATGGAAGAGAACTAGGTGCTAGTATAGAGTGATGTTCTGTGTGCTAAAGATCATTATGAAGGAGGAGTAAATAGAGGTGTGAAATAGCTGGCTAAATGTTTAGGGAAAAAAAGAATCTCATGTACTACCACAGGCCTTAATAAATTCCCAGATGGTCTAAAGAGTTCATTTTTTTTTTTTTTTTAGTGAAAACAAAAAAAAATAAAAGAATATATAGGTGACCATTTTTGAAGTGATGGTTTTGCTAAGAATTTACTGAGCATAAGAGCAATAAAACATGTACACATACAGTAGTCCCCCACCATCGTCTTTATCCATAGGGATACATTCTAACCCCCCCCCATGGATGCCTGAAATCACAGATAGTACCGAACCCTCTATGTAATATGTTTTTATTCTTATACATATGTACCTATGACAAAGGCTAATTCATCAGTTAAGCACAGAAAGAGCTTAACAACAGGAACTAATAATAATATAGGACCAATATATCAGTATGCTATAATAAAAGTTACATGAATGTGGTCTCTCATAATATGTTACTGTACTTCACTTACCCTTCTTCTGGTGATGATATGAGCTGATAAGATGCCTATGTGATGACATGGGGTAAGGGAATGGTGTAGGCATTTTAAGACAGCATTAAGCTGCTGTTGACCTTCTGATTCTATGTCAGGAGGATCATTTGCTTCTGGACCTTGGTTAACCGGAGTAACTGAAACCATGAAAAGTGAAACCATAGAAAAGAAGGGACTACAGTACACATACAAAAAGAATATAGAATATGTATTCTTAGCTAAAACTTCTAAGTAAGCATGTTTGAAACATACGTAAGTGAACAAAAATAATTGTGACAATGTAAGATGTATGGTTGATATTTTATCATTAATACAGAAGGAATTTTTATAAATCCATAGGAAAAACACCAACAGAAAAAAATGGAGAAAAAGAAATACAAATAGCCAGTGAAAAGTATATTAAAAAATAAGCCAACGCTCACTAGTCATCTAGAAAATGCACATTACAACGAGAATTTATTTTCTATCAGCTGTTAAATGGACGAACACGAAACAATGTGAGAGTCCCTGGTGATGGGGAGAGTGCAGAAAAATGGCCTTTCAGGAGATTCCCCATTAGGGAGGCAAACTGGTATAGCCTGGGGTAAAGAGTAATGCAAATGATGCATATAATGATCATATCTATGAAGAGCCAGTGGACTGTAGAAATGTCCTGGATCTTGACTGTGGCAGTATAGATAGCTGTCAAAACTCACTACATTTTATGCTTTGAACAGATGTATTTATTCAATCTAAGTCATTCTCCTATTTCTTGGTAGGGAAAAATATTCACAGTCTTTGATCCAGTCACTCTCATTCTAGAAAAATAAAAGCAGACAGCAGCATACAAGCTATTATAAGGACGTTCTTCACAGTATCATTTACAACTGCAAATCAAAAATGGCCTTCAAAAAGTAGGAGAATCAATAAATACATTTGGGTGCAATCAACTGAAGGCTGTGACACGCTAAACTATAAAAATCATGCCTTTGAGGACATTTAATGTTATAGATGATTGCTCAAAATATGATGGGACATGAAGTGGAGGAGGAAAGCATAACAAGTAGTATTAAAACAGGATTCTAATTTTATTAGAAAAACTCTGTAAGCACAGGAATAAAATTAAATAGAAATATCTCAAAGCGTTCGTGGTCATTAGCCTTATCTCTGGTTGGTGGGATTCCTAGTGATTCTTTAAAATTTCTTCCCCAGCTTTGATATAATACGCATTTTAAGTTTGGGGAAAGGATTGGGAATTTTAGGAAAATAATTGAGTGATCAGATAGATACACAGGGCATGTGCAAGAGGGAGTGGGAGCAAGAAGGCCCTCTAGAGCCCTGGGGGATCACAGCAGGGCCCAGAGCTTCTGTCCTCGTCCCTGTGCTTTGCGGCGCTGAACAGCCTTGACTGATGGGGGCAAATGAACAACTTCGTTCGCTAGGGGGCAGCATAGATTCAGGCAACTGGAATCCAGGTCCTCGCTGTCTGTCATTTCACCAGCCTCTCTCCCTAAAGACTTCCAACCCCTTGTCGGCAACCCTCCTTTGGATTTTATCAGACTTTCCGCCAAATTCTAACCAGTGGTCCTTTAAAAAAAAAAAAAAAAAATCCCTTAGTTACATGCACTCATGCACACGCGCACACACAGACACACCCATGTGCGCACATGCGCACACACTCACACACGCAGCCCTTTCTGGGTATGTATGCGAGCTGTGAAACTGTGTGAAGGTTTCTAGTCTTGAAATACAAAAATGCCATGACTTGCATTTGACTCTTTAATAGTCCTGAAATTTTTGTCTTGCCCTGTGAACTGTGGTGTAAACCCCGTATCCGCAGGAATTGGCTTCCTAGGCCGGGACCCTTGACCCCTGGAGGCAACCACGCAGCTATTTAAGCTGGTTGCTCTGCGTGAAGGGGGCTCTCCGATCTTTTCTATTGCAGCATGGCTGTCGTGGATCGGAAAACACATCAACTTGACTCGGGAGTAGCTGACATGCCTTCTTCTCCGCAAGTCATGATAGGAGTAAGATGAAATGCTTGTATCTTGATGTAGCCCAACCAGATGCGAGCTCTGCAGCTGTTTTCATGTTGGGCACTGAGATTTACTATGCATCCCTTCTTTGTTTTTAGTCGAGTGGTACAGATGGCACATAATGAACCCTTCCTGCCGTCCTATCTTGAGGTCCTTGATTTATTCAGTTTGGTAGGTGTGGACGTTCCTCGTTCTACTTGGACTCCCCGCCCCCGATCCCGCATTCCATAGTGTGATGCTCGGGGAATGGTCCAATGACATTTGCCTGTTAATTTTCCCTTTTGACTGATGAGGTTCCTTTCTGAGAGGTAGACACCAGCATTATTCAGCAGTGCAGTTTGGACTTTGCTGGTGTTTTTCAATACAATCTAATAATTTTAAAACTCCTTCAAAAGTAAGTAGCAAAAACAAAAGCTATGGTCTTTTCTTTGGAAATGTGTTCACCATAGCTGTCACACCCCTGGTTGATATAAATTGATCCTGATTCTTTTTTAATGGAAAGAATGATTAATTGTGCAAAAATGTTGAGCGTCCGGAGATGTGGGAGAATGGAACGTGGCGGTGAATTGAGATGCCTTTTCTCCCATTCGACTGATTATTGTGTGACAATTTGACTGTCTCTTCCTAATTCTTTTTTTTTTTTAAGACTTTATTTATTTATTTGATAGAGACCACAAGTAGACAGAGAGGCAGGCAGGTGGGGGGTGGTGGTGGGAAGCAGGCTCCCTGCTGAGCAGAGAGCCCAATACGGAGCTCAATCCCAGGACCCTGGGATCATGACCTGAGACGAAGGCAGAGGTTTAACCCACTGAGCCACCCAGGCGCCCCCTCTTCCTAATTCTTTGGCACCTTGTTTCAAGTGTTTGTGGAAGTCCACATGCCGAGACTAGTTAAAAGCCCTGGTGGTGGCTGGGCCAGAAGGAGCAAGCAACCGAAAGCCTTGGTACAGCAGATGACTAAAGTGTGGAAACAGATCAGGGAGGCGGCCCAGGGACAGATACTGATGTTGTGGGGAGTGTGAGAGTGAAAGCTACAGTTCTACTCAGACCAGGAGTCTCCATGGTGGAATATGGATCCCACCTTGAGCTATCGGTCTTCCGCAGCTGTATTCCCAGGGAGATACCCATGTTCAAGAATAGAGAACTCCAAAACCACCTTGAGCCATATGGTTCTCAGCCCCGAGGGGGATTCAGCCAGTGGGAAAAGATCTAGAAAGTCAGACAGCCCCTCTGTACCGCTCAGAGGACTTTGTCAAATGGTTAGTATTCTGGGGAAAAAATGGGGAAGCCAACACAAAAGAGGGAAAGATTTTTTTGACACCGGTTCCTGGGTACTGCTGGGTCTTTTGACACAATCTGAAATTGACCCTTTGTGTATTTCATCATTTAGTTAAAGAACATGTCATGCCAGAAAAAAGTGAGTCTATGTCGGTTTGGGCCAAATTACATAACCCTGGGAACAGGGCAGAAGATTTGAAGGCACGACTCCTGATCGCACAGTCATTTTGGTCATATCTATCTCTGCCATTTCATTGTACGTCCCTAAACCACCCATGTATGACCATAGTGATGTGCTTGGGAGTGTTTCTTGCAAAACTTTACTTTTCTTCTTCTTTTTTTTTAAAGTGTAATAAATTACTTCCTGAAAGTTTATATTTGCCCAGCCCAAGTAAAAATGCAACAGAAAAAGAAAGGATAGACAGGAAATAGTCCTACCCAAAGGGGAACTTTGGGGAGAGAAAAATACATGAAACATCCCAAATGTATTTTTGACATTTAAAGCATTATGTAATCGATTCTAGATTGTGTGTATTAGGAAGCAAGATCACTTTGAGAAATTTGTAAAGTTAGTGAGTGATATGTAGGAGGGGAAAGTCTATCTATAAATGTGCATGAATCCTGCACAAGGTATGAATCTTTACTTTCACCAAATGATGGACTTTCGAAGGAGCATAGCTTCTTGAAGTCTTGATGTCTGTAATTGCAGGAAGTATAATTTATCCACTAAATTTCAATTAAATTTAAACCTACATTCTTTTACTTAAGAAGATCAGCATTTTTCCATTTGAGTGACAGAATACCGATGTCCCAAGAAAAGAGATTTTGAGGGGAAAAAAAAGATAGTAATAACCACAATAACAGAAACTGATGGAATAGTTAACGTTTAGTGGGAATTTATTGTGTCCTAGATACTTTTTAAGCCCTTTAGATGTATCATTTCTTTAATCCTAGTAACAGCCTTATGAGGTAGATACTGTTATGATGCCCATTTCACAAATAAGGAAACTGACATATGAGAGCGGATTCCTAATGTTCCTAGACCACTGAGCTGGTCGTCGGCAGAGTTAGCACTCAAAGTTAGGCCTCTGTTTTTAATATCTTTTGCTCTTAAGCACTCTACTGTTTCTGCATGTAAGGAGCAAAAATCAAAAACATAAAAGATCTGCAATGGGGTAGTTAATAAAACCTATGGTTCTAGCAAATTTTATTTTGTTAAATTCTTAAGAACCCAACATTTCTGGAAATCTTGGAAATTCTGTTGAGATGATGTTCATTGATATTCTAGATACATTACTTTTTTTCCTTTATTTCTGGGAAAAAGACTTGAGTAGTTGAAATTACTAAAATCGACGGCTTTAATAAAGTGCTTGCAGAGACTCAGTCTGGTTAACAGTAAAGCCATTTGTTTCAGCCATGTCAACAACTTTGGCTTTCATAAGGATTTAATGAATCGGGGAATGGAATTTAAGAAAACAAACAATCCAAGGCAAACCGCTTATTTTTCTAAAACAGCAAAACAAAAACGGGACTCCTTTCCAGTCTAGTTGCTGCAAATGTTTGTTGGAGTCTTAACAATTCTTAAAGTACGTGACTTATCATATAGAACAAAAAGGTGATTAATGAGCACTTCTTTAAAAACCTTTCTAGGATCCCATTACTGTTATTTTAATTGTTTAGATAGAAAAATTCTTCTGTAGTGTATCTGCTATTAAAATTAAAATGAGTTGACCTTTAGTAACATTTATTTTTAAAGGTTTTGTTGGTTTTATTTTTTTGGTTTTTTGTGACAGAGAGAGAGAGAGAGATCACAAGTAGGCAGAGAGGCAGGCAGAGAGAGGGAGGGAAGCAGGCTCCCTGCTGAGCAGAGAGCCCGATGTAGGGCTTGATCCCAGGACCCTGACACCATGACCTGAGCTGAAGGCAGAGGTTTAACCCACTGAGCCACCCAGGTGCCCCAGTAACATTTATTTTTAAAGTTGCTTGTTAAAATACATAATCTACCAGAAATAAATATGATCACCAGGTAGTGAAATCAATTTAATATTAATTCTGCCTGTTAGTCTGTTCAAAAGAATCCCTGGCTTTCAGATGTTCTCACAATGCCCTTGTTATTTATGAATATCATGGAGCTATGATTGAATGTTGTGAACATCAGTAAATTTGAGAACATTCTATACTAATGTTCAGGGC
Organism: Mustela nigripes; assembly: GCF_022355385.1. Lineage (NCBI taxonomy): Eukaryota > Metazoa > Chordata > Mammalia > Carnivora > Mustelidae > Mustela > Mustela nigripes. Next base: position 96,268,549 of record NC_081561.1, read on the forward strand.
CATGTTTTTTTCCCCTCTTAAAATTCTAGCATTCTGGCTATTTTCTCTGCTGACCTTTGTGCCTATCAACCCAAGCTCCTGGGGGTGGGGGGTTCCATGAAAATTATGGAGATGATACATTCATTATCTGCTGGTCTAAGGTAGAAGCTTGGAAGTCAACTGATTTCAGCATTTGACAGTATATGTCAACGTACTAATGGTATATAGGAAAAAATAGCCATCCATATGTCTATCGAAGAGATCCACTAATGGATGATGTTATATGGAACTGGAGACTAATTTCTTCATAAACATTCTAAATGTGTAGAAAGAACTGTGTGCTCAGTTGCAACCACTAACAAAGAATTGGATCTAAACACCTCAGGAAATGCACAGAGGGCATGATGTCTAAAAGTCTTTGGGAGTCCCTGGTGTACTATCGCTTCAAGGCTGCTGTGAATGAAAAAGTGCAAGAACTGGAACTTATGTCTAGTGTCAGTTTTGGACAGTCAGTCCCGGTGTCCAGAAACACAAGCACAGGGACTATCAGCCTGAGCCTGGCGATGATCACTGCCATGGGCCTGAGGGAGGGAACCCAGCTTGCCCGTTGTGATCCATCAACCATGCCCAGGGCTCTAGCAAAATTTGGGAGCAGGGGTGATTCCCTGTTCTATTCTCACCCCATCCCCGCTATGCCAGCAGCTGCCCACCCTCCACGGCCGCAGACTTTGTGGGATAAAAATAGAAGGAGAGAAAGACAAGTTCTTACGCTCCAGAAGACTTTGCAATGTTCAGAAAAAGAGGGTGGGATTAAATCTCCCCAAAAAAGAGCCAAAGAGCTTTCACTAGGCTCCAATTCTTCATTTTATTGTCACTAGTAAAACCCAAGAAGTGACGACTGAGTTAAATGGCGTTAAATTGGAATTTGATCTTTTCTGGTAGAAATGGTGTAAAAGGTTTCAAAGGTGACACGTTAATTCCTACTAGCATGTTCCACAACCTTTGATATTCAACCGCATCACCTCCTTGAGCTCAGAGCTCGAGGAGGTCAGATAAACACTAGCAGGGTCTTTACCATATCTCGCAATTCCTGGTACCATGTACATCTTACACGCTGCGGTCAGAGGGGACACCAGTGCTTAATGGGAAAGCTAACAACTGCATTCAGTCCTTCTTTTTAAAACCTTCTGGTTTTGGTGGCACTTAGTAGATGCATTTTGTAGTTTAAGGAAGGAAATTGGCCAGTAAAATAAGAGAAAGGTGAAGTGGATCCGGGGAGATAGCCAAGACTTGAAATAACATTATTTCATATTAGTATTATTTCATGTACATTATCCAATGGGTCAGAAATTGTCATTGGTTTGTTTTTTCTGTTTTTTGTTTGTTTGTTTGTTTTTTCATTTTTCCAAAGAGAATTGGCGGGGAAGGAGGAATGTTTTAAAACTGAACTGGGCCTCCTAATTCCTCTGTCTGAGAATCCACAGCCCACACAGAAATTCAAGAGATGTGTTTAGTGAGGGAACTCAGTCCCTCAGCCTGAGCTATAAGGATTGCCGGCCGTCCAGCCAGGAGGTTACCTCAGCATAGACCGAGTAAATAAATCATCTGGTAAAAGCCATTAGAGAGTAAATGTTAATGGAAAGTCATAAATCAAGCAGCCTGTCTATGTATGGTTTTGCTAGAATGTAGGAATAATTCGAAAGTTTTCAAATATTTCCTTCACTGTGGATGATTTGAAGAAGACGACGATGACATAACAAGACAGTTTCTATTATTATATAAAAATGAGATGAAAACACGGTATGGATCTAATGCCAATTCACTTATTCAGTTTTACGCAGTGAGGTGGTGGTTCTTAGAACATCATGAAACCTCATTTCGTGCCTCTATAAAACTAGGATGTAATGGCTTACAGCTTTTCCATGTGTTGATTTTTCTCCTTCAAACGTCTATGATTTTCCATCCTTTGAACAAGTTTTTAAAGAATGTCTTGAATGTCATTCAAATCGTCCTGTTCTCCTGCCCCCTCCCCCACCCGTCTTTAACGCCATTTCTGCAGGGAACAGATCCTGACAGGACCTCATGATACGTATGAGCGAGTTTTTTAAAAAACATGAGCACCTCTTTCAGAAGAGGGGCTGGTGCACAGCTACACCATGTCAGGTTCCTGTGGCATCAACAATTTCCTGGCAATTGTCCTTTCCCCTTCCACCACAGATTCTGCCATTTCCCTCAGCTGTGGGCCATGGAAGTTCAACTCAAGACATTGCCCCTGACAATCTCCATTTAGAGGTGCTGTTGATGGAACACTTACCCTGTGTTGGTGTTCCTCCCTTTTTTTCTTTCATAGATCAGAAGAAAGAGTTTCATTTTTTTCTTGTCAGAGCTTATATTTCTCTTCATCCTTAATAAAAACACCTCCTCCACCATCTCTTGCTAAGAGCAATTGCTACCCAAAGGCAATCCATCGTTGAAATATCTTCTCTTAGAAACTTGTAGCTTCTATTGCCTGCCGTCTTTCGTGGGCAAGTTCTAGTGATAAACGCAAGTTTGTACCACAACCGCATCTTTCAAAAACATATTATGAAAAAAAAATTATATTGTTCTTGCCAGATTACATTTGGAAATTTTAATTATGTCTGGAACCTTTTTACAGTATTTCAATGTTATATCGAACATTTGCCACTGTCCTTTAAAGCAATAGCATTTCCCCCTCAGATGACTTTGGCATCTACTGGTATGAGCCCATCAATTTCAAACTTTCCTTAATTGAACAAACGGACCTCCCATACAAATGAACTTCTTGTTCGTTCTTAGGGTTTTGCTTCAAGCAAAAGCCACTGGGATGAGTTTACAGATACACACCCTGTCTTATAGAGCCTACAGTTGAAACTCTGATATCCAACAGGGAGAGAAGGAAGAAACAGGCCTGTTCATTTACATCTTCCCACATTGTGCTATAGATTGCCCAGATAAAGTAAACTTAATTTCAAAAGGACATTGCAAACTTTCCCAATGGAATTGACAGCATCCTTGGAACTTCATTTCACACTTTCCTGACTTGGGAATGGTTATTTTGAGTCACACCTCTTAGTAACCTGATTTCTTAATGCTTGGGCAAGAGGTTAAATATCTCACTTATCTACATGTTTGGCTTCCATGCACAGCTACTTCATTCAGAGCCCTTCAAGGGTTTATCAGAATCTCACCGTGTTTAACATTCCAGAGAAAATACCCAGGTTGCTGGTGATTGGGACTCACCTTGCCTTGACTCATCAGAGCTGATCACTGTAATAAATACAATGTCAAAACAACCACAAGGAAATAGACTATAGTCCCTTAAACATAATATATCTAGAATGAACAATACAAAGGGGAAAAAAAACAATGTTCTGTGGTAGACCCATATGAGTTTGCAGTTCATAGAGTCCCAAGAATCAGCAATAATTTAATCACTATCATTATAGACATCGCAAGGTATAATTTACCAAGAATTTCTTGCACATTAAATGTTTTACAAGCAATTATATTCCCATATTAAGTGCTTTAGTACTTTCTATTCTCACAGAATAGTTTACAGGCTCTTCAAAAAGCCTGGTGTGTTTCACGACTTAGTAAGTTAGGTTACAATTAGATTAATGTCAGGTGATGTCGAAGAAAATGTCCTAAAGTTTGGGAAAACTGCATTATGTGGATTTCAGGATCTCTGACAAAAGAAAGTAAATTATGTCTTAAACCTGTCAGAACTGAAAGCCTTATCAAGCTCTGAGAAGAAAGTTCATCACCCTCTAGCTAAAGCTGCCATTTGTGTTAGGGAGATAAGCAAAAAGGCCCATGATCATTTACGAGCAAGGTTTTTTATCTCATATTATTTAGAGTCATAGAAACCGAAAAAGCAACAGAATTATCCAACAGTCGCAAACCGGTTATATGACCTGGAAGGCACTGCAAGATACGACTTGGAAGAGTTAATGTTATAGGCAAATGCTTACGGTCAGTTAAGTGTTGAAAGAATATAAAATTCAATAAACAGCATAGCAAAGATCTATCTTACACTTCACATACCTAAATAAGAAAAAGAATAAAAAGAAATATATTACTATAGTGATAAAGGTGGCTTGATTTAAAGCCATTTTATCTTTTTCATCTTCTTCCGAAAAATTTACGCTCTATTATTTGCATATGTGTGTTTGTACATTTAGGTAAGTATATGTGTCCATATGGTATGTATATATTTATGCACACCACAACCAGAAAGAAAATGAATTTTTAAATTGTAAGTTACCTAAGAATTAAGTTTAAAGCTAAAACTTATAAGGTCCCAAGGACCTTTAGGATAACCAGATACATTACTGGATAGGTAGCTTGAATGTAATGTCAGCAGTTGGCTTCAACATCATCAGGACTAGATTTAGACAATACGGTGTGTGATTCCAAGAGACGGCCTCTTTCCTGGCAATGGAGGGGTGTGTGTGTGTGTGTTTAAGACAAGTAGCCTAGACCTGCTAACACCATACAGACAGACTGGGAGGGATAGAAAGAAGAATCTTGCATCTAAAGTAAAAGCAGAGCTTAGGGCGTTGTCAGATGCCAAAGAAACTTGGACAGAACCCCTGGGCAGGGTTTTTCTTGATGTTCTTCATTCAAATAAGTCCATTTGATCAGGAGGTCCTCATCACTCCCCATAAAATGATTCCAAATAAAGTAACAAAAGTGTGAATAGTAACAAAAGTGCATCTCTCCGTAATTTCAAATAAAAAATGCATTTGTGATGAAGAAATGCATTTTGTTAATAATGCCGTAGTGTCTTCCAATAAGGTGAGGGGGGTTTTGTTTTGTTTTGTTTTTTTAACATATAATGTATTGTTTCAGGGGTGCAGGTCTGTGAATCATCAGTCTTACACAGTTCACAGCACTCACCATAGCACATACCCTCCCCAGTGTCCATCACCCAGCCACCCCATTCCTCCTAGCCCCCTCCCCTCCAGCAACCCTGAGTTCATTTCCTGAGATCAAGAGCCTCTTACGGTTTGTCTCCCTCCCGGATCCCATCTTATTTCATTTTTCCCTCCCTTCCCTCCACGAGCCCCTGCCCTGCCTCTCAAATTTCCAATAAGGTGTTTTTAGCAGATATTTTCAAATATCTTGGTTCAAGAGTTGCTGTGAAAGCAAGCCCTCCGCTATAGCCATTCTCATGTCCAAGGCAGAATTTGAATGGCCATATGCTCTGTTGGGGAAAGCAGGCCTGTAATACGAGGGTTGTATGCACTTTCAAAGAAACAGATCAGCTTTTTGACCATTTGGGTCATGATATCCACGTTGGGGAGGAAAAAAAAATGGGAGCAAATGGTCCTCTGCCCAGTGAACGAGGACAGCAAGGACAGTGGGGAGCCAGAGCAGGCAGACCCCGGTGGGCACTGAGGCAGCCCCCAGGCGGGACTGCTCAACAGCACATGCCTGTCTATGTCTGAACAGGAAAGGGACACCTTCTGCGATGGCTCTGTAAAAACATGGCTCCTTGCAGGACTGCTGCTATTTTCCTTCCCAAAGTGGGAGCCAGGCGCCCCGGCTTCTGGGGGCCCTCCTGACCCACCCCACACGGGCCAGTTTCTCTTTCTTCATGGCTCCCTTTGTGGTGCTCCTGCTTCCAAAATTCAAAACAATTTGGAAGCATTAAAAAGGCTCCGTTCTTTTCCATCAAAGGAGCCTAGCACTTTCAGGCATATTTTTAAAAAGTCATTCGTGTAACTTTCCCTTGGCTCCATAGAGAAAAGGTTCTCTTGAAATTCAAAGTGAGCTCAATTTATTTTCCAATTAATTATATTTCCAGATCTGAAAAGAAGATTATAAAAAAGAACAAGAAAAAGGAAAAGAAAAAAAAAAGCACTGTTTACTTCACCAACCCCAAGCACGGAGAGTCAACCATGAAGTGCTTTTTGTTCTTTTCTCCCCTAATTGCCATACCTCCAAGAAGCCGGCCTTTAACATGCCATCAGTCATCCGCAGGGCACATCAAAGGCCGGCTGGTCCAGCCCAGCGCGGGGCTTCTCGCTGCGGTGACACACATTCATTTCCGGCGGACGGGCTGGGAGGGGCCGCTTGTGTTTCAACGGTGGGGCCTCCCTGCAGAATTCAGGAAGTGGGTTTACTCTATCTGTGGCAAACATCAAGTTCACACGGTTTCCAGCACAGCCAGCTCCATGGGAGGCTCTGCGGGAGTGGCCCTGGGTAGGCACCCACCGTGCTGTCCCCATGCCCCCCAGCCCCCTGGCTCACCGCACCTGACCGTGGCCTTCCTCATACCTGTCACCTGAGAACGCATGCCTCAGCCCCCATGTGCAGAGCATTTCTGAATGTCCTCTAAACCTGAGATTAGGAAACCATCCCTGTTTTAGACAGAGGACTGCTTCCAATAGAAGGGCCTCTGGGGTGATTACCCCTCTGTTACCCCTAAGCTGATGCCTATCTTTTGATGATGCTTGTTTTTTGGTTTTTTGTTTTTGGGGTTTTTTTGTTTTGTTTTGTTTTTTTCCCAGTGGTAAAATTTGGCTCCACTTCTGGTTGTTGCTTAACTCGTTTGCATTTCTTGCACCTAACCTCTGCTGGACCAGGCTCAAACAGGGCCAGATTGATGGGAAAAGGGCCCTTTGGTCAGCATAGAGTGAGCCTTCCCTTGGATCAAGGGAAGGTATGCCCACACCAGCTCAGTATCAGAACAGACTGCAAGCCCTTGGTGAGTTTGGGGTATTTTGCATATGGTTAACCATGCTGGAGGTCATGAAGTGAGGCCTCTGTCCTCCAGTGCAGCAGCTGGGTTTACACAGTATTTCCAGATTGTTTATTTTGGGCCAGAGCCAGGGCTACATCGTTTTTCCATTATGCCTGTTTGACAGATGAAGAGAGGTGGGAAGAGAGACTTCAGGGGGCAGGTCTGTGATTTCCTTTTTATTTACATTAGAGGGACTTTTGAGAGTTCTGAAGATTATGAACCAGTCCAAACATAATGTCAAGGCAGCAGAGGTAGAGAGAGCCGCTGCCTTTGCAAAAATGTCCAGATCTCAGGCAGGCAGGCAAAATCCGCCTGTGACCTCAGCTTGAGGCCCTACTGGGGGCACTGTGCCTGTCACTCCTCAGCCTTGCATACAGATGGGCTACTGGTAAATTATATTTATCATCACATCCAAAAGTTAAACTCCTAGTATTTGTTTAGGAGTGCCTTGGGAGGGGCAGCAAGTTGGGAAGCTGGGCCTCAATGCCTTCAGTGGCATACGGTTCTGTGTAGACAGATGCGATTGGTGCTAAGTGTGGGTGTGTGTGTCTAGGGGCACCATAGAACATTTTCTTTACAGTCTATTCCCTGAAACACCAGCTTTCCAGAGAGGCCCACCACCCCACCCCCATGGCCTGCCCTACGTTCTTCCACCAAAGAGCATTCAAGAGTGGTCACAGAGCCCATGTTCAGATCATATCCACAGCAAAGCCATTGGAACATGGGTCAAGTGCATGGGCTCTGAATATCTTACTTCTAAGTGAAACATTTTCTTTCACAAATGGAGAATCAGCACCAAAAAAAGGACCCAAAATGATGGCAATTGGAGTAATCAAACAGCATCAATATAGTAAAATTAGGTCACATGGATGTCTTGTTGCTCCAATAGAGTTTGGGTTTCTTTACTTAATGACTGTAGTAAATAATACACGTGACATATATTCATGAGCTACAAGGTTGTGATTGTATTATATGTTCCTACATAGGTGTTTATGTTTGTGGCAGATGTCCCTTATCACAGTATTCCTGAAGCTTCCATAAGTATATGTAAGCCATCTGTCACCATAATAGAGCGTTCTCCAATAAAGTGGCTAAGAAAAGCAAATACCACTACCTTGCCAGAGCACCCTGTGATCCCGAACCCCTGTATCAGCCCATCCTAAAGAAATCTGATTCCTAGACATGGAAAGTTTGCTCATGAAAGACACTCAACTATTGAAAGAATTTAGCAAAAACAACACAGGTACAGTCAAAACCAAAATTTGCCCTTTGGGTTAATCCAGTCTTACAGATGGATTTAATATACAGCTTTCAAGTCAACAAACCTTTATTGACGGTCGTTATGTGCCAGGCGTGGAGCTGGGTGCTAGAGAGCTAAAAAATGAAAAAGACACAGTCTCTTTCAGTCTGCAAACATTTCTGCTGGCTTGCAAATTTCTCACCAGATCCCCCCAGACTTACCAAAGCTTAGACTTAGAACACTCAAGCCCTTCTTTTCAACCCATCCCCTTAATGCCAGAATACACACAGGGCAAGGAGAAGTGGGTGGTTATAGATTTCCACTCAATTTGGAAATTAACAGCCAGTGATGGAGCAAAAAGGCACTGGGCTGGGAATCAGAAAGCCTGCTTTCTAGTCTCAGGACAGTCACTTACTGGGCAGACAAACAAGCAACCTTGTGACCTCTCAAGCCCTCGGGATCTGTAGGAAAATTGGGTTGCTCTGAGGGCTGTGTGAGGCAATGAAAGGCCATGGGAAAACACGCAAATCCTCAGAGCTCTATGCAAAGAAGGGCACGCTATTCAGATAAGCTGTGGGGAGACACTGAGATAGGGGTAGGTTGGTCCTCTTTATATCACTATCTGTAAAGCTTTAATAATGCGGAAAGCTCACTCAACTCAGCCGTCTCCCTACTAACCTCAGTATTGTCTTGGATTTTTTTCTCTACTGGCATTGGATAACCAACTATAACTTTATGTTATCAGGGGTCAGCGGTATAAAAAGACCCCCATTCAGGGCCATAGTGACTCTGTAGGGGTCTCTATGAATTCTCAGGGAAAGTAGAGTCTGGGAGCCAAGCAAAGTCTGTCCCCACCTAGTCCTGACTCTGGGGTGACTTCAGTGTCTATGAGGAAAAAGAATCTTTATTCTGCTCTTGAAATAGAAAGGTCAGAGATTGGTTTTGGTTGATTGGTTGTTTGGTTGGTTTTCCAACCAACCAATGCCCACTTTGAGGAAATCTTCTGCAGTTAAGAAAATAATTAAGGGGATGGGACACCTGGGTGGCTCAGTTGGTTGGACGACTGCCTTTGGCTTGGGTCATGATCCCAGGGTCCCGGAATTGAGTCCCACATCGGGCTCCCAGCTGCATGGGGAGTCTGCTTCTCCCTCTGACCTTCTCCTCGCTCATGCTCTCTCTCACTGTCTCTCTCTCTCTCAAATAAATAAATAAAATCTTTAAAAAAAAAAGAAAAGAAAATAATTAAGGGGAGTCTTTGGCCACGCCCTTAAAGTAAATAAGAAAAATGGAAACAAAAATCAAAAACATCCTAAAACCACAGCTTCTCTTTGCCAAAACATATTGATTAATTAAAGGATAGGAACAGGAAAACATGACTTGGCCAGCGCTATCATTCCAAAAAGGCAACTGGACTGCAAAACTAAACACAAAATTATAGACCCCAGCAGGAGATGAAAAATCCCAAATGTGAGGTAGGCTGCTTCCTGCTAAGGACCCAGCATTCATGGGTCTCTTGGGCATTTTCTATTAAGAATATTCAGATATTGCCTTTGTTCCCACTTGGCTATGTCTGCACCTCACAGGCACAGCCGAGCCTTCTTCGGGTCTGACAAAACCCCCTTCCTTCTGTTGGCTTCTTTCACTAGCTCAGGAAGCATAGATACAGGGCGCTGTGTGTCCCTAGGTCTGAGCTGTGGAAGTACAAAAACAGATGGGGGCCACCCCTCTCCTGAGCAATCTCAGCATAACAAGCTCCATCAGGAGAACAGCTAGATGAAATGGTATGGATGTTAGGGCAAAAAGTCCAGGGAACATTTTTTAAAAGTTTCATAGTTCCTCAGAGGCCTCCTAAGAATTTTCCCCTCTTTTGGCTGAAACACACACACACACAAACCTATCCCTTACCCTCAGACTTAAACAGATCTTCATGATCAAATAGTCAAATAGTAGTTATGAGAGGCCCAGCTCCCCCAGAGTATTCCGGAGACAAGCACATGAGGCTGGGTCTCTCCGCAAGGTATTTCTGACCAAGGAAAGGAAATGCTGACACCATGGAACCAACCAAAATGAAATGCCCCATCCGCTCCCAACATGAGCAGGCTCCTGAGGAGGGATTCTCCCCTAAGACCCTGAGCTCCATTCAGCCATAAACGATGTGAGGAGTCAAGAGCCTGGATGCAATCATCAAACTGTCCAGACCCAATTGCTGGCTTTTCCAATCACCAGCTGTGTGAACTTAAGTTACTAAATTCCAATGTCACATCTATAAAATGGTGATAATAGAAGAGCTCTCAAAAGCTCTCAAAAGCTCTCTCAAAAATGCCTATTGGTGACGATGCTCATAATGATAAAGTCCCATTCACTGCTCATAACTCCCATGTCTGGTGCAATAAGTTTATTCAATAAATATTTGCAGGGGAAAAAAAAGAAAGATGGCCATATTGGACACAGGGATGAGGCCTCCTTGAAGCCTTCATTTTGACCTAGAGCACTTGCTTCCTAGGTTCATGAGAGTCAGAATTTCAAAACCTTTAAAGCAGAAGCATAAAACCCAAACTTTTATAGCAGCCAAGGAGGTAACTGTCAAGAAGGAACTGGCATTTGGGGTCTGGAACAAAATGAAGAACACTGTTCTCTCTCTCGGGGAAGGAGGTGGGCAGTCATACTTAGATCTAGAAGAATATTGCCTCACTTTGATGGAAGCCAGAGAGCCAGACTTCCATGTGAAATAGACCAAGTCTTACAACAAGTAAGTCAAGTTCTTAAAAAAAAATACCTCACAGGCCAAATAACACAGCCTTCCCGTCAGATCTCGGGCTGCCTTTTTGCTGTGCCTGCTTTAATAAAAGGAGCCCTGAATTTGTCTCCTCCCTCTGAAATGTCCACCAGTGGGGACCAGATACATGGGCCCCGTGAAGTCATCTCTCAGTTCCTGCTAGTGTTCAAAGGATGCTCATGGGTAGGTCTTCACTTCTTGATGATTACAGTCGCCAGTGTATGCCCACCTAATGAGGGCTACTTGACTTCCCAAAGGATGCTAATAATAAGTATAGATTTTTAAAGCATGATTGTTTTGTGGCCAAAAGAAGAACAGTCTCCAAAAAAAATCCTAACAACTTCCTCTAGAACTGCTATGATGGCAATCTGGAGAGAGGCTGATTCCACAGTTCACGTAGCTTTGTTTTGTTTGGAGGGAAAGTCTGGCATTTTGCAAAAATGTGGGACACTTAGCAATGGAATGACTTTTCCATAGCACTGATTACTGTACAGCAAGGCACATAACCATATGTCTTTGAAATGTGATTTTAAAAATTCTCGACTATAACAGGGCAAACTTCCCTGTAGTCTTTCCATGGGAAGGTGATAATTTTCTACAGGCTCATGAAGGCTTCACTGGTTATGGCCCAGTATTAGTGGAAACCTCAACATGAATGGAGGTCCAGGCTCAGATTCCAGCTCTGTCGATGACTTACTAGCAGTGTGACCCTGGGCAAGTCATTTATGCATCCAGACCTTTTATCTATCCCATCTGCAAAATTGGGGGCCAGAACACCTCAGCAGGTTATTGAAAATATTAAATACAATAACATGCCTGTGGGCACCCTCCAAACCTCTAATAGGTGTCCATGTCATTGTTGTTTGAGTCTGACCTTTGCTTCTCCTCTCACAAAACAAAGCTCTTAATTCTGACCATGACACCATCCTCTGGAAGTATCGCTAACCTTCCTTTGAAATTTGACAGCTCTGTGGAAAACAAAAGGGAGGGGAGCTGTAATCATTTCATATAAACTTTTGGTTTTGTGTCTACAGTGGTATGAAAACTAAGGGTAGAGGGTTGGCTGACACCACCAGAGAGTGAGGAAGGGGGAGCAGAGGGAGGCTAAGCCCGCATCCAGGAACACTGACATTGCAAGGACAGGCAAGGTAAGAGGTCAGGCCATGGGCGGTGGGGGGGGGGGGGGGGTTGAAAGGGAGCAATCAGAAGGAGACTAGGACACCATCGTGCTCATTCGATGTAGCCATGCCTGTAAAAATACACCACAAGGGATCAGGATTAGCTGGGACTGTCACCATCGCTGGCCACATCAGCTAATTAATGATGTAGAAACACCCTGGTTCTTTCCCCTTGTGCTTGAATGATACACTGTTACTTCTGACAGTTAATCTGCTCTGCCCATCCACCAAATGGCCCATTGTCATCTCTAGAGGAAAGCATGCAGGGCAGAGAGTTTGGCTGTGATGAACGAGGAGTAGCTTTATAGCAACTGACCCAATTACCTAATCCTAATCGAAGAAGGAAATGTGTAACTCCTTTAAGCTATCATGTTTTTAAATCTTCCAACATTTTACTGGTTTGATGTTAATAACCCTTTATAGCAAGTCAACATTTTACGTCCCAATTTATCTTGAAGAGTCGTCTAAGAAGTTACCTGGTTCTAGGATAAAAATTCGGTGGACACTTCTTGGATGGTTTTGTGGTCAGTGATTACACTTGATGGGTATTATTTTTAGGAAAATTGTGTTTCAACCCTGCAATAGAACAGATCCCACATGACTTATTTACAAAGATGTAGGCTCCGCAATGCTAACTCCCTTGGGTCTGCCCCCAGGACAGGGTAGGAGGGCCTCCTGTCTAAGTTCCAGGCACTGTTAGCCCCTCTCTTTTCATAAAATGTAAATACAAGGCCTTCTGTCTTTGCTGTTGCAATGTATATGACTACAGACCGGACCAGCAGGTAAAATAACTAACTCCACTATTTATCATTATACCAGGGCTAGTACTTACTAGAATGAACAAGATATATGAAAGATTGTAGAAGGAAATGTAGTCTTGATTTCTTGATTTCTTTAAGAAACGATTTCCTGAAGTCAGGGGTCCTTAACAGATCCATAAAGGCCTACGATACTCATATGTGAGCCTAACCCTCTTCCCGTGCATGAGCTTTCATCAGGTTTTCAGAAGGGTTAAAAACCTCTACTTTGGAATATATTCCCAGATCAAGCTTGAGTTGAGCACCTGGGATAAGCCATTTTTCTCTGTCACCCAGAAAACTCATAGCGGAACATACACAAAGGGTGTTATTAAAACAATGCTGACTTTGTCACAGTTTTTTTTCTTATGAAAATTCACACAAGATATTTCTCTATGTTTTATAACTAGGAGTAGATGGCAATAGATTATTTGGAATGAAGAGCAGTTCACAATGTTAAATTCTCTGTTGGTTGTTAGAAAGTTTAGGGCCAAACTCTCAACCCAAGTGCTTAGGACTTCACAATGTGCATATGATGATACTTTTTAAAAAAGGTTTTATTTATGAGAGAGAGCATGTGCGTGTGCAGGCAAGATAGAGAGCACGAAGCAGGGGGAGGGGCAGAGGAAGCAGGAGAAGCAGACTCCCTGCTGAGCAGGGAGCCCCACTCTGGGGCTTGATCCCAGAATCCTGGGATCAAGACCGGAGCTGAAGGCAGATGCTTCCCTGACTAAGCCACCCAGGCACCCAGATTTTATGTTACTTGATGTTGGGGTTTGGGGGACTAATAAATAACACCCATATCCTCCAGCCTGGGTTCTTAACTAATAGAGAAATAGACACTGGAGACAGGTGGAGATCCAAACATTAGCTTTATTCCCAGCTCAAGCTAGGTGTGAGAAAGCAGCCATGTGTGAGAAGTGGGCTGGTCATATTCATCCTGACTTAGACAAACTTGCCCACCAAGTCACAGGCGTGGTTAGAAGCCCTCACCTTCTCTGCAGGAAGGTGTGAGGTGTTGGCAGACGGAAATACTCTTTCCAGAGGGGATGGTCTCTCAACCCCTTCTCCAAAATGCAGAGATACCCCTCTGGCCCTGGTATCCGGCCCACCTCCCTGAAAGAGGGGCTGGGGAAAGAAGCAGGAGCAGTACTCTAGGGAGATCCTTCCAGATAGGGAGGTGGAAGCCATTACCCCCAATGCCGACCTTCCTTCTGACCTTTATTCTCCCTTTGCCCGGTGTCCTTAGCTATTTAGCTCTTTGCAGCAGATATATTTTTGTAAAGTTTTTTACATTCTCTTTGGACCGGGTTGGCCCATATAAGTTAACTAAAAAATTTATTTGAAAATCACAGGAATCCTAATATTTTTTATGGTATGAAATAAGAAAAGGCCACAAAATTGAGAGTGCTTCAAGAGGAAGGAATTGTAGGAGTCTGGAAATAAGTAAATTATGTTTCTTGCGCCTTTCAATGTTGAACTTTAAATTCTTGTGCTTGCCTGTCTTTAATACCAGTTTTTTAAACTCTGTGTTTTAAAAACCCATAGGGATATGCATATTAACATGACTCACCTCAGATTAGCTGTAGTTAATATCTGCAAAGAAGATAGATAGATGTTACGTCATAAACCTATTTTAGAAGAGACTATGCCAAATTCTTCAGCCAAGATTCTAGAACTGATATATCCAAACGTGTACTGTACCTTGCAAGACACTCAATTGGAAAAGCAATACCCTTATTTCAATGAGGCCATTATTCTTCTGCAAATTTTATTAGAATTGCTCTTGGAGGCTTCAGAAAGTATCTCGAGCAGTCAAATTTGGTGACAGAAAGTTTTAGTTAAAAATAAGTTGATAAAAGAAAATATCATGGCAAGTATTCATAATCTTGGGTTTGGCAATGGTTTCTTTACTATAATACCAAAAATATAGGTAACAAAAGAAAAAATAAATTAGTCTTCATTAAAATCAAAGACTTTTGTTCATCCAAGTTAACTATCAAGAGACTGAACAGACAACCTACAATCGTCCCCTCGGGAGGGGACAACCTCCTGAGGAAATATTTGCAAATCATTTCCCGCTATCTATGCAGCAGCCTATCCAGAACATACAAAGAACTATAACTCCACAATGAAAATATAAACAATCTAATGTCAGAATAGGGACAGGAGTTAAATACAACATTCTTCAAAGAAGATGTACAAATGACCAACAAGCACATGAAAAGATGCTCTGTGTCATTAGTTGTTAGTGGAATGAAAATCAAAACCACAGTGAGATATCAATTCACACTTAGTGGGATGGCTGTAATTTTTTAAATTAAAATGACAATTATAGAAGAAGATTTGGGAAAATTGGAGTCTTCGTACATTGCCAGCAGGCACGTAAAGTGATTCAACCGCCGAGGAAAACCGTTTGGTGGTCTTTAGAGTTTAACAGAGAATTACCATAAGCCTGCAATTCCACTCCCAGATATATGCCCAAAAGAATGGCAGTCAGGGACACAAACAAGTACTTGTATACAAATGTTCACAGCAGCACTCTTCACAATAGCCAAAAAGTAGAAACAACCGAAGTGTCCATCAATGGATTGATGGATAAACAGTGACATATCCATACAATGGATGAATACCGTTCATTCATAGAAAGGAATGAAATACTGATAAATATACAGTGTGGTTGAACCTTGAAAAGTTGAAAAACCTATGCTACCTGAAAAAGCCAGACACAGAAGGGCATACTGTATGGTTCCATTTATATGGGGTACCTAAAAAAGGCAAATGCATAGAGAGTAGATTAGAGGGTACTTGGGGAAGGTTATAGGGAGTTTAGTGTGTGCAGACTTTCTGTTTGGAGCAATGAAACAATCTTGGAACCAGTGATGATGATTGCACAACATTATGAATGCAATTAATACCACTAAAATGTACATTTTAATAGGGTTAATGTTTTATTATATATATGTATATATATATAACATTTTTGTTAGGCATTACATGTAAAATATATAGAACATTGTATATAGTCATTAATATAAAACTTAGCAGATTTTAGTTTTAACTGACCACAACTTTAAAAGCATTCAAAATTTATAACTGTTAACATTGTGTTTTAAGGACTCTACCAGTTCTTCCTCTATTTTTCTTGACAAATGCCCTGTTGAAAGAATGAAATGCAAATAGATTTTATATCAAGTTATGCTCTCAATAATGTATGTTAATACTGCAAAAGAAAAAGAAAAGAAAACAAGATGATTAGAAAGTGGTGAGAGCTTTTTGCCGTGCTTCCTCCTGAAAGTAAAGCCCTTGATGTGTGTAATAGGAAGTCAAAAGGGAAACCGGGTAGATTTTGCTGTTTAGAATTGAATAATGGTCAAATTACATAGTTCACATCCCGTGCAAAGAGACGTTCAGATCACTTATGTTTCGTCAGCCCATGTTGATATTAACACCTAGGATATGGGGAAATCTTTCTAAATAGTGTGGGGAACCCATTTTTCCCTTCTATTCTTTGCACTCAGAATTTCATTCTCTAGAGCTGCCAGAATTAGGCACATAATGCACGGCTTCATCCTTCTTCCTTTTGAGACAACTGCTCATGTGCAACCCCGCTTCTTTTCCAGAGCATAGGAAGCTTGGAAATATGACTGTGACCGTGAAGAAGACTGTCCCCTCCCCCGAGGCCGTGCAGATTCTCTACCAGCGAATGAGATACGAGTATGAGTTCTACCACTATGTCAAAGAGCAGTTCCACCTGCTGAAGCGCAAGTTTGGACTGAAGTCCCACGTCAGCAGCCCCCCTCTGAGGCCCCAGTTCTTTATTCCAACTCCACCAGAAACCGAGGAGCCAATCGATGACGAGGACCAAGATGACGAGAAGTGGCTAGAAGATATTTATAAGAGGTGATGCCAGCAGTGTGTTGCCTCCACTGGCCATGTCTCCCTTTTCCAGAAAGTTCTTTTGTCCAGGGGGAAATCCTTAAGGGACTAAATGGATGCTCGGCTGCATTAAAAAGAGCAAAACATTCCCACATGTTGGGGTCACGGGAAGATGCCCGGTTTTGCGGGTCTTACTTGTCTAGCGGCGTTGTATCTTCCTGGCCCTTGGGTCCTTTCCCAGGTACACTAGATGGCACCATCACTGGGCATCCCATCATAACATAGCTATTCCCTCTAGCATAATGAGAGGAGGGGGAGAAATAGAGCCCATAGCCCAGTAATTTATCATTTGTAAAATGACTTGTAAAAATATTACCTCAGTGGTAGGAAACATCCAGACATACCTATTTCAGTAGAAATACAAAACCACTTCAGAGACCAGCGAATCCACTCTAGAAGGATCTAAGAGGAGAAAAGATAAGACTGGTAAGGACCTCAAAAGGGAGGATGCCCCTGGATGAGTAGTTTCCACCCCCATGGGTAGAATTCCGCCTCTGGTCCATCTCAGGGGACACTTTCACCAAGAGCAGTGTACTTATCTCTGAAAGAACGAGTCAGCTGGGGCCACATTCAACCCATCCAGAGCCTTGAATACCTTTCAAGGTCAAGGAACACGGCAAGCTCCATTGAGACTCTCTTTCCAAGCACCATTCTGACAGATTTCCAAGTAGCGTAGCAGGGAAAAGAATTTGTTTGCCATGTAAGGAAGAGTGTAGACGAGACAGACCAACACTGGAGGTCACAGGACATCAGGAAAATGGTCTGGTTGTGTTCTTTGCACCCACTATGAAACATGTCTCTCCCCAGCATTGCTTTCACTGGAAACCCAGAAACACTTAAGCTCTGGCATTTGAGGGCTATGGACAGAAGTTCTAAGCCTGACCACAGACGCTGCATAATCTACCAGGCACACCCGTGACCCAGTTGGGTCCCACAGTCACAGGCATCTTTCACCTTTGGTCCCTTGAGAGGTACCTGGTTTGGGTAAAAAAGGGGTCCTGAGTTCTACACAGGCTGTTGTAAAACCGCAGTCCCATTTCTTACGGAAGCAGCTCTTTCCTGAGAACCTTAGTAAGACAGCAAGAAGAGAAGAAGCAAGAGCTTCTGGTGAGCAATGGCCAGCTCTCTGAGTAGGTGTCTCCCCACCAAGTGGTCTTCCACATAGCTGTGGGGCAGTTCCTTTGCTCCAAATTTCCCTTCTCCCCATTTCTCTACCAACATCTTGCCACGTCTTCAGATCTCATGGGTCACCAAGAGCAGTGTACTTATCTCTGAAAGAACGAGTTGAAGAACATTGAAGTTTTCATCTTCAACGGCTGCCTCCTCCCCAGCCCTGGATATACATACCTTCCTGCCTGGATAACTGCCGGCCAAGCAAGAAGCAGGGGTGCAGGTGGCGATGGGAGGCAGGATACTTGGGTCAGATTTTGTCTCCTTCGTGTTTTTTCCCCTAGAGCCAGCCCTCTCGGAGCCCTAGCAAAGTGTGAGTCGGGAACACTTAACAGTAAATAAGACTGACTTTACACAAGCTACACATTTTCTACTTTGGAGAAACCAACAAGTCTCTCTAGAGTTTTTTCTTCATTCACTAAAACTGGGAAGTTGCCAAAATAGAAAGCAAGTCCTTTGGGATCTGTCGAGTGAGCAGTCAAGCTACTTAATCGTGAGACGCACAGTGAAGGCTTGGACCACAGAGGCACCAAACCCAGCACTTGGCCACTGGTGGGCTCCTTTCTGCCTCAGAGAACTGGGGCAGAGTCATGCTTGAGAAAAATGTTCTTAGAAGAGGAAATATCCTTTGTCCTGTGGAGAGAGACAAGGGCCCTACCATTAGGCCTACCTTAAAAAGCAACACAGAGAACAGCTGTCCTGTTAAAAACAAAAACAGGAATGACTGCCTGGTACAGGGTGAGGCATTTCTATGAAATTGCATCTAGAGAATGATAATTACTGGTTTACACACAGTGCAAGTTGACTCCCTGAACATAAAATCGAATCGGCTTCGTGGTCTGTGTCTTTGTCAGAACATCAGGACCACTGGCCATCTTAACAAGGCGTCATTCTCTTGGGAGTTCCCATGAGCCCTTCCACCTGGGTGAGGCATTTATGGCCAGCAGCGCTCCTGATAACATCCCAGCAAAAGAAGCTGACGGATTCACTTGTAGGGCCTTACTGTAACTTTGTCCCAACAAATAGCCTCTAAGTCCTAAAAGTTAAGGCACTCATCACTTTATTGGCACACATGACATTTCTTTGGCCCTGAGCCCAACGCAGTCTGTACTTCATGAAATATATTGTACATTTTACATAGTTTAATTTAAAAAAAAATACATTTTAAGCTGGTTGATCTTTGACTGCCTTATTTATTATAACCTTTCAGCACATTCCAAGGTTTTAGTTACTCAGGAAGGAGTTAATTAAAATTATTTTTATTTTGGTCTGATGGATGTTTTTTAAAAGGAAAATTATTATGAACAAATTCAGCCTACTTTCCTGGAGTGCCGTAAAAGTGCTTGTAAATCTCTCTCTCTCTCTCTCTTTTTTTTTTTTTTAAGAAGAAGAAAGAAAAAAATGGTGTTTGACATGGATGGAAATTCAAAAATATATATGGAACTGAAACATTAGCTTAGCTAAAATAAAAGCAATCTGTGTTTGAGATGAAGTGTTCCTTAACTTATTCATTATCCGTATAAATAAATGAATATAAATAAGTTAAAATTTTTTTTCCCTGTTCTGTTGATAGCTGGAAATAAAGTGCCTCCCATTCTTCACAGCACCCTCTGCCTTCTTCATGGGCCAGACTTTTTCCATCAAGGTGTGACTTTTTTAGAAAGATGTATTTTTTTTTAAGACCATAAACTCTATTCTTATAATTGGATGACACCCAAAAAACTGGCTGAAAAAATGAACTAGACGTGAGGCCTTCATTCATCTGGGTGTGTGTATACAACCCAGAGCGGCTGACTTTACCCCCATGTGCCCTGGTCGGTTTGGTGTCAGGTGGTTCAGCAGAAGCCTCAGGCCCCTGATGGCGGGGGTCTCTGCCGCACACAGCCGAGGAAGGATAAGCCACAGCATGCCTCTTAGCATGCACTCTGATCTCTTTGTCTGACATGTAGAGTCTCAAAACCTGGGTGATTCTCACCTCCCAAGCAAGCACTTTTGATCCAGAAACACTTTCCCTGTGAAATGTCATAGCTGCATCAAAATAGACTTGCAGGGCCACCTGGGTGGCTCAGTTGGTTAAGTGTCTGTCTTTGGCTCAGGTCATGATCCTGGGGGTCCTGGGATCGAGTCCTGCATGGGGCTTCTTGCTCAGGAGGGAGTCTGCTTTTCCCTCTCCCTCTGCCCCTGCTCGTGTGCTCTCTCTCATTGTCTCTATCTTGCTCATTCACTCTCTCCCTCTCAAGTAAATAAAATGTTTTGAAAACGGGGGGAGGGACTTGGAGAGGGTCAGGGAGTCCCCAAGCTTTCTAGCTGTCAGACACCACGTGCCAACTACATGCGGCTATTCTATAAAAGGAAAGAATCGGGATCTTGGTACTAGATGAAAGAAAAACCTATTTCGGTAATAAGCTGCTTTAATGAAGAGTCTGAATCTCAACAGGTGACAAGTGGTTACATTTATCATTTAATTTGTTCTGTAACTTGGTCACATGATATTTTACCCCAAGTGATCTTTATTTTTTTTTAAAAGAAACAACTTTTGCCTTTTTCTTTTTTTAAGATTTTACTTATTTATTTGACAGAGACAGAGAGAGGGAACACAAGCAGGGGTAGTGGGAGAGGGAGAAGCAGGCTTCCCACTGAGCAGGGAGCCCGAGGTGGGGCTTAATCCCAAGACCCTGTGATCCTGACCTGAGCTGAAGGCAGATGTTTAATGACTGAACCACCTAGGTGCCCCCCACGTGATCTTTAAAGAAAAAAGTACTGAACAAACCCAGGTCATACCCGCCCACCGAGTTGTTGTTTGGTCTGAAATTCTTCCTAAATGTGCTGTCACCTACAAGTTCAGCCAGTGAACTATGTGACTTGAAGTTTGGGGCAAATGGTAGGATTTCTCAGAAGGCAGAGCGGCAATCCGTAAGCGTACAGAACAATTGTTCTGTGGGTCAAAATTATGAAATTCTCTTTAAGTAAAAGTAAAGAGGATTTATTTTACTAAAATAACTTGCTTCACATCGGGTGATGAGCCAAATAATTTTTTTTTTAAGTATGTTGAATATCCTCCAAAAGAAAAGCCTGTTTTAGGCTAAAACCAATATTAAAAGTCTGTTAAGAGAAACACATAGAACTTCTTTCACAGGAAAGTCCTCGTGGCAAAGCTCAGTGTGTTAGGGCCATAGACTGGCTTAAACAACAGACGTTTATTTTCTCACACTTCCGGAGGCTAGAAGTTTGAGATAAAAATGTCAGCAACTTTGATTCTTCCCAAAGCCTCTCTCTTTGGCTTGTACCTGGGCATCTTCTCCTTCTGTCTTCGCATAGTCTTACCTGTGTGCACCTTCATGTCTGTGCCCAAATTCTCCTTCTAGTAAAGACACCAAACAAATAGGATTATCACCCACCCTAGTTCCTCCATTTTAACTCGATTAACCCATTGGAGAGCCTATGTCCAAATATAGTCACATTTTGAGGGGCTGGGTGTTAGGACGTCAACATATGACTCTGGTCATATGTCCGTTCCTCTCAGAACACCCAGATGATAGCAGAAAAGCTACAGCAGAGCAACTGGGAGAGAAGTGAGCCTCAAATCGCAGACCCCCTCCGACTGCAGCGGGACTCAGCAGTCCTTGGGCCCTTGTCCTTATTTCATACATAAGGAATGGAAGGTCCAGACGCATACAAGACACAAATACAGCATATGCTGACGTTTTCTATTGAGGCTTTAACTTTCAAATATCGAACAAATCAAAACTTTAAAATGATGAGGTCGCCAAAGTCCCTTTGCTGACCTAAACCCAGGATGGGAAGGATAAAGCACCTTTGGCTTCATTCTCTACCCCTGCCACAGGACACCACCCCCCTGTGAGGCTCTCCTCGACGTGGGGCCCATGGGACCCTCTTCCACAGAGGGACGCTCCAATCACTTAAGTCCTCAGAGACAGATGTCGAAATAAACCTGTTTCATTTTAGATGTTTCTGTCTACTCAAAGGATTTGGGCCACATGTTGCCCCTCTCAGATTATAGAGTTTTAGTTCTCTTCAAAAGCAAAATGAAGATTCACATTCTATTTCCTGGAAAGAGTTTCAGAAGGACCTGCCTCAAAAATAAAGTCAACTACAGCCCGTAAAACCAGTGGCAGGCGAGTGCAGACTTGCCCCTGGGACCCTGAGAGAGTACCCAGGCCCTGAGCCCTCCCCAGCCGCTCCCCGAACCTGCCCACTCCTTCACGCACTAGAGAATTCCTTTCTGCATAGGGCAGGCTTGGCTCCCAGCTCCCGGCACTTCTGGTTCCCAAGGCCCACGGGTGTTCATGGGTCACAGAATTGTGAACTCACCCCTTGTGCACTTTGGCTTTCAACTTGTCAACATGGGGATTCCCTTTAAAAAAAGAAAAGAAAAGAAAAGGAAGGGAAGAAAAATCACCATGCAAAGGAAAAATGTGAGCTAAGTTTTTCCTTCGGAATCTTGGCGTGTGAGTTCAGCTATCTTCAATCTGGCCTTCGCCAGACTGTGTATGCTTGGAGCAGGCACGAAGCAATCCGCCTTCCGCCATGCAGCCAGAACATTCAGACTTGACCTGTAACACGCCTCCTGTCCCGGACGTGAGCAGAGACAGCCGGGAGGTCAGCCCCTGCAGTTGCAGCATGGGACTGCGGGATGCTGGTCGGGAAGCCACTAGAACCCGGAAGCAGAGCGGCTGGCTGGCTCAGACAGAGGCTGCACACCAGCCAAGTCTCCAAGTTCACCTCCCAGCTGCTCTGTTTCACGGGGCGCTGGAGTCAATCCCTTGACCTCTCCCTGCCTGAAGTCAGCCCAGCTGGAAAATAGGAGGGCCACTGAAACCCAAGAGTTGCTTCTGGGATGAGCTCTATCCCCACCCCACTTCACCCCCATATGCTAAGAGAGACTAAGAGCCACAGTCCTTTTGGGGTTGAGGAATATTTGTTCTCTCCACAAAATGCTCTGTCCTCAGCAAGAGAGCCTAGAGTTACACATAAGTCTAGATCCATCCATGCCCCCAATCCCTCACGTCTGCACGTGGGGCACCTAACCTATGAATGAGTCTGTGGAGAGCAGCACTTCGGAAATGTGAGCGGAGCCGGTAGGACTAGGCACAGTCTAGGACCTTGTCTGTGGGTATTCTTATCCTGTGCCATTATCCAAGACAAACCACTTTATGGATTTCTAGTTTTCTCCAACTCCTCTTTGGGAGGAGTTTGCCCAGTTGTGCGTTACAGGAATCCTCTCTCACTCACAGCTTCGAAATACACGCATCTTTCAACTTCTTTCAAGTGCCCTGCATATCTGGGACCCTGTTGAGGACAAAGAGCCTCAAACAGCCATGTCAGGTAGTACAGGCTGTGCACAAGAAAGGTTTTCACAAATGTCGGAAACCCCATAGGATGGACTACTGTACTTTTTGGAATCTTGTTCTCAACATGACATCACTGCTCTGACATTTTGGGAGAAGTCTGATAATGATTTTGTGGGTTGATGATGTATACGGTGAAGTCGATCCTTCTGACTCCTTTACAGGACTGTCATTAGGGGACTCTAAATCTTTTGGGTTACTAATTTTTCACTGATTACAAACTTCTTTACTGTCACCCTATTTGCTCCTTGTTTCAAATTTACCATCTCCTTTCTTCCTCTGGCGTACTTTCGTATTTGCTCTCCATCTTTGATGGAAAGTTAATGAAGTTCTAATTCAGTGCATATTCCCAAAAGATAATTCACGAACCAGGTGTGTGAGATAGGCATGAAAAAAATCCTTGGGTTAAACAAGTTGCAAAATGCTTTAGCTCAAAGTGTCGCACATTGAGTGGTATTTTAAGAGCACCCTAAGAGTCTGGAAAAATACTGCAGTTTTTTAAAGTCAGCTTGTCTAGGGGAACCTGGGTGGCACAGTCGATTAAGCATCTGACTCTTGGTTTTGGCTCTGGTGATGATCTCATGGTCGTGAGACTGAACTCTGCGTCCGGGCTCTAAGCTCAGCACAGAGTCTGCCTGGGATTCTCTCTCTCCTCCTCCCCTCCCACTCGTGCTCTCTCTTTATCTCTCTCCCTCTCACTCTGAAATAAAGAAATGTTTCTTTAAAAAAGAAGTCAGTTATCTTCATCGAACCCCACGTTTCTCAAAACTATTTGCCATGAAACCTTTATTAAGTAAGGCCCATTAATAGCTGTGGAACTAGCATCCCGGAGATTACACTTGGAGAAACATTGCTTTCATGTGTCATTTCTCCCTGTTGGCAGAGTTGCTTTCCTTCTGCTAGGGTTCAATGTTTGGTCTTCCAAGTGGTCTATGTATCCTGCTTGAGGAAAACAGATTTGCTGATGATTAATATTTTGATAAATGAAAGGGGGGCAAATAACATTTTTAGTGAAATAATGAACAAGGAATCATCTTTCAGTTTTGCTCATGCTCCTTAATTACATGCATGTCCCTACTTCATGAGGAAGTCAAAACTCTTTTTAAGGTAATTTTTAAATACTCTGTAGTATATTTGGATGCCTCGAATCCATTCACGGACGGCTTCCTTCAAGACTGGAGCTCAAATCTGACTGGATAAAGAACATCTGCCCCGTTTTGTCTGTGGTTGGTTCTGCAGGAGGGAGCAACATGGAGATTTCAAGTTGTTCAGGTAAGGCTGGCAGCTGGAGATAAAAGTGCTTTGCTCTTGAGCTTGAACTCAGCCTTTGCACACCGGGGTACCTGTGTTGTTCAGCACACTAGGGGGAGCCGGAGCCCTAACATTTTCCTCAGGAAATCCAAGGTCTTTCTAAACATTATTTCTCTCCCACACCTGCCTATTTTCCTTCAGTGCTTTAGAGGAGTATGGCCCAGAGGGCCGTCACGGTGGGTCTACTTAAAACACAACGTGCCCACTGTGCACACAGCATATTATCTTTCTGGAACTGTGTGACCTGCTCCCGTGTTGTTGCCATTATTTTTAAATTACTATAGTATGTTTAAAACCGGTCTTTGTCAGATCAGATCATCTTCCCCGGGTGTGTTGTATAATCACCACATGACTGAAGTTCTGATTTGATCCTCTGGGGTAGCCTCGGGTAGTGACCTGATGGTCATAATGACCCTAGGCAATACCACCACCTCCGCCATAGACGTAAGTAGAGACGGGTACAGTGAAACAAACAAGGGTGTAGGAAGAAGTTAAGAATCCCATATCGCTCTTCAGCAAGGCAGTCCAAAATAGAAAAAGAATCCGGTAACTCTCAATTCAAGTATTTCTAATGTATAAAAATTGATTGGCAGGCATCGGGGCTTAACTCTGGAGAAGGTGCGAGATCAGTGAAGACGTGAACAGGGAGGAGGATTCATGTAGAATCTGTCCCCCCTCCAGGGTCAGCAGAACTTGTATAAAAAATAGCAGGGCAGATCTAAAGCACAGCTATGGTCTGACTTTGCGGCAGATCTACAGGAAAGGTATTCTACCCTGTTTATGTAATAAGAAATAAAGTCCCCCATGAACCTAAATAACGAACCTGTGATCTCCCACTAAGTGACAAGGCCAGGATGCATATCCTGAAAGGTGAGATAAGACTGAGCCTGACAGCCAGGGATTTTTAGAGGAAACTGTTACTTTATTCTAAGGACAACAAGGAGCCTTTTAGTCTTTCCAGAATAGAAAAGAAACTTGAGGAAATCATTTTTTTTTTTCCTAAATCAATTAGCAGGTGAGCTGATTACTCTCCCTTTGCACACCCAGAACTCTCCTCCATTCGCTGCTCTTCTTTGCAGGCTCCATCTCCTGAGACCCTGAGCCCTGTGAATTTTATCACCTGGGGTCCCTGCCTACTGCCCCTTAGTTCGCTTTGCCCAATGGCTAGCATGCAGAAAATGGAGCACATCTGAAAGGAATGTTGCCTCTGACTGTAGAATGGGTGAAGGAAAGCAAGGCAAAAATCTGTTAGTCATCCCCCTATGTGCCCGGGGGGATGGATGAGGGTTGGCTAAGAGACTGGAGAAGAAGGAAAGAAGGCAGAACTTAAAGGTGGCTCCATGACTGATTTCTACCAATTGGAAAATAGTGCTCCCTACAAAGGTACTCTGAATATTTGTTGATTTGAATGGACCAAAAGGAGCTAAGGGAAAATACAGCACTAACTCAGGTATGTCCAGCATGGATAGAGATGCAAGTGATGTAAATGAGCAATGGGGAGAGAGAGCTGCCCTCGTGAGCAGAGGATTTCAGTTTGAGATGTGTGGGTATGCTGGGTCCAATGAGCTTGCCCATCCCTTCCTGGATTTCATTGTCCTCCGAGACAGGGTTCCTAACTGGCATTACATCAATCTCCTCAGCCCTCTATGTGGCCACAGGCAGCTGGGACTGGGTCCCAAATTCCCTCCAATTGAGACCCGAGTGCTACTATACAAATCTAACAATATTCTAGATGTGCCATTATATGAAAAAAAGGTTAGGAAAACCAGCTCTATTTACTCTACCCAAAATATACAGAGTTTGGGTTTTGATTACCGCCCCCAAATAAAACAGGTCTTTTCTTTCCAGGTCCTGAAGTTTCTTTTTTTTTACACTAATTGTTCTCTGACTTCCACGTGAGCACATACAGACATCAGAGCACTGATTCACCATCAGTAAAGGGGGTCCTGGTTCATTTTTCTAGCAAAGATGATGGATTAGAAACCTGCTTGTCTTAGACTGCCTCCGAACAATTTGAATGGAAAACATGGCAAAACTGATCGACCCTAAAAGGAGATCTCTGACCTCAGGCTCATGAGCACCGCCTCAAGCAAACTGGCCAACCATATATCCCAGGAAATGGAGGAACCATTTATTAGCATTCCCACACTGAAAATTATTAACCTGTATGTCTAGGATCTCCCTTTCACTGAAGTGATTAAAAGGTAAAGGGTTTCCATAATTATAAATATTGCTTAGTATTGGCCAGCTAAACTCCGATCAATGTCCAGGCTTTAGTTATCCCCAAAGAGGGTTTTATGTGTAATACTTGGCATTGAAAATATATGCTAAAATCAAAAGTGCCTTAAATTAATATTTTAGAATTCATAAATTAAAAATACAAAGTGTAATTTATTTGATTGGATAGTTTAGGAGTCAGGTAAAATTTTATTTCAGTTGAACATACTATGCTGTACTTTTCAGTTCCAGGTCACGTGTTAAAATGCTTTCAAATATGTTGTATCGATTCTGTGGATAGACAGCTATAATAGACTTGGAAACTGAGGTTCAAGGAGGTTCAGGTGACATAGTAGCTGAACTGATTCTAGAACCTTCTGATTCCATTTCTGTTGCTCTTTTGCCTAAATTATGCCCCCATGGCCAATGTATAAGAAATAATTTTCATGTTCCTTCATTCATTCATACTTATCACATAATAACTACAGGGTTCCCTTGTGAGTCGAGGGCAGTATAACACTTGAACTCTTAGCCTAAGAGTTTGATTACAAAAATAGAAAACAGCTGCTTTTCATTTGGGGGCATTTCTGAAGCTCTAATTCCAGACACCAGCCTCTCATGGGAAGATTTGACCAGAATAAGACGTATATTTTATCTGCTCTGATCTTTACTATGCTCTACCTATCACTTTTAGGGCAAATTTTAGCTTCAAGGAAATTAAGAGAAAAATGGCAGTAAAGTTGGATTACCGATGTAAACTTGATTGAGAGGAAATGTGTGTCCCCTTTCTCCCATTCCTTGCAAATAACTGTCCAAGTTTTGAGGGCAGGGCAGAAGAGTGAGGAAGGAGAGGGGGAGGGCAGGAGGAAAAGATGCTGGGAATCAGGCTCCTCAAGGCCCCCAGCCCCACCCCAAACAACCTCCCTTCCCAAAAAGACTGCCTTTCATTTCATCCCTGGATTTCCAGGCACCTAATCCACTTGATGGTCAGGTGCGATAGGAGACATTCGTGTTTTCGTTGTAACTTGCACTGGGGCTGCTGTTAGCAAATCCAGGCCTCTAGCTATTTTCCTGACTCTGGCCAGAACACGAACTTGAAACCCGGAAGCACTGAGAGGGCAGAGGCAAGTCACTGCTGTTTCCTCTTCTACACAGAGACTCAGACCCAACAAACACCTAGGATCTCAGGGACTACGGATATTTGCCTTTGCGTTGTGTCCTTTTCTCTCTTTTTAAAAGATAGCATAAAGAAAGCCGTACTGTTTAAACCTTAAAAAAAAAAAAAAAAAAGAAAAAGAAAGCCGTACTGTTCAAAATTAAAGTGATTTCACACTAGCACCCCAAATATGCCTCCGTGATCCATATTTGGGATATTGAATTGATAGGATTTATGTTACATCAGGCAAGTGAACATTAATCAGAGGACTTTAAAGGTAACCACAATGGGAGAAATCACAAAGAAAAAAAGGGAGAATTGCTGAGGCTCAAAGAAAAAAGAAGTATCAATTTAACAAGTGGAGGCAGCCACCCAGAAGAGTGACCACCACAGTGTCTGTGTTTTTAGATTTGCTTTTGAGAGCTCTGCCCAGTATTTCCATAATTGGCCACAATAAACAGCTACTTTTGTGAAAATAAAAGTCAATTAAGCATCCAACTCTTGTTCTCACCCAACTCCTTATCCCTGCTCAGGTCTTGATCTCAGAATTGTGAATTCAAGCCCCACACTGGGCTCCTCATTGGGCATGGAGCCTACTTAAAAAATAAATAAAATAAAATAATAAAATGGGGAAATATTTGTGGCAAAAATGTCAGGAAAAAAGATTGAAATTACTATATAAAGAATTTCTGTAAATCAATAAAAGGAGTAAATGTGTGCAAAGAACATAGTACCTCTCAGAACTTGGCTCTGCAAAAGGCTAAGAAATAAGAGGAAATGTTTATTTTCATTAATAATCAAAGAAATTTGAAGTGAAGCAAGGTGACATTGCTGTTGGTACTTTAGGGACAGACATAGTTAAGTGTGCTTACCCACAGGATGAACAGAGGGCATGATGAAATACTCCACTGATGGGAATAAAATTGGTACGTTTCTAAAGAGTAGTTTAGTGATTCATATCAAACCCCACCATAAAATAAACACTTGAGAGTCTAACTGGTTTGTAAGCTCTGCCTGCTGAAAGTGCTGATTTCATAGCTATCGCATCAAATCCCAAATCTAGAATCATCTAAAGATATGGGGCATGTAGGATCTGACAACTCGAAGTCTCAATCTAAAATATTGTGATAATGAGATCTCTCAGCCTTCAAGAAATGTGAACATATCTTTTACTTGAATTAAAGTACGTAGGGTATACTATGTTGATTTTTTAAAAAAAAATCTAGGTCTCATTATCTTAAAGTGGGTTTGGATGTGAACTCCAAATTCTTTCCTGCTGGCTTTACCACTCTAACCAGCCGCCAAAGGGGGAATTGGCTCCATTGTGGCCTGTTTACCATACCATCTGGGGCAGGCCATTTCTAAACTTGGTAGACAACACACTTTTTCCCATAGAAATAGTCATTTTCCACAGGACACAGGTAAAACTGGATTTGAAGTTGGAGCTTGTAGGTCAGATGAGTTATATTTTAATTAAGCAGATCATTTGCAATTTCACTATGTCAAATATTCCTGGGATAATTAAGCCCTGCCCTGGTATTTCTAATGACTTTCATGACAGTTAAGCATTTGTTGAAATGGACTTGGCTATGTAGAGCACAAAGTCATCTGTGAAGCTGGTTATTCTGGGGGAGTATCCTTACCAATTTGCTGAGATTTTCTCTTTAGCAGAGCGCGGATGTCTTCAGGTTGCCAAATCAACGGAGGGATTGTTTCCTAGCTCATTGAATTAGAAAATGTTTATCTTTCATCCACTTGTAAATTTGTTATCCTAAGCATCACATTCATAAACGAGAGAAGTGACCTGTAATTTTTATGGTTATAACCAGGGTTTGAACAATCCCGTTATTGTTTGTTTCTGCATAGAGCCAAGAAGACAAGTTCCATCTCCTAAATGAAAAGAAGGATCTAGGGATCCATACCAATAACCTCCCTTTGTCTCTGCTTTTTGAACTCCCTCTGTCCTGCACAGTGCCAGACACCCAGAGCCGGCCACCTTCTGGGTCAAGAAATATTGTCGATTTCTTTTATTTCACAACTTGGGCTAAATGTTATTCTTCTAGTACTTATAAATATACTTTTGTTAATTGTGTGGACTTGCTAGTTTCAGGTGCCAGAAGTCCAGCTCTAACTAGTTCAGACAAAAAGCAAATTTGTTGGAAGAATACAAAGGTATAAATCAAAGGGAGAATTGAAAAACCAAAATGCGAGAAGGACTAAGGTGAGCTGGACTCACGGGAGACCGGAACCAGGAACTACAAGGTGTCTCTCTGTCTCTCTCACTCCTTGCAGACCAGCAGAAGTGTGTCCCCCTCCCTGTTTCAAAGCTTCTGGACCTCCCTCACTCACAGCTTCTGTCATCACAGAAGAACTGGCTGGCTCCTTACTAGTTACAGTTCAGAAAAGTCTTGAGAAAGGACACTGATTGATTCAACTGAGTCAGACCCTTACCCCCACAACAACTGAAAGACCAGGAGGAAGATTCCTGTGGTACAGATCACATGATCCCAGAGACTGGTAAATGCTGTGAATGAACAACCACCCCGAAAAGTGAACACCACAGCGTCTGCCTTTTTAGATTTGTTTTTGAGAGCTCTGCCCAGTATTTCCATAATTGGCCATAATAAACAGCTGCTTTTGTGAAAATAAGCTGGTAAAAATAACATTTTTAAATTGGGAAAATATAACAAATTCAAAGAAAAAAATTTAAAAATCACAAATTCACCACCCAAATAAAAATACTATTTACATTTTAGTGCATGTCTTGCTGGTCTTTTCTATATACACACACTTTCCTATATGTAGCGAATCACTGAGATCATATCAAACGTACAATTCTACATTCTGCTGTTCATTTAAATGTAAAAAGAATACTGTTAATAACATCTTATACTTCGAAATCCCTCTAAGTCAGGGAACCTATGACCTCAGATAATCTGTGAACTTCTTGAATTTATATGCAAAATGTTATAGGTATAACCAGACCCTATGTACTTCTCTTGGGAAGGGGCACATGCTTTCACTAGATTCTCAAAGTGGTGTGTGGCCAAGAAAAAGGTTAAGGGCATTCCAATGTCCAAAACACTTCCATGTAAATTACAACAGACTTGTAACTGGTTCATATTTAATATTTTACTTTTAACCAACCTCAAGTGACCTATAGGTTCATGGCATGTGGCAAACTACACCTTGTGAATACATGAATTTGAATCCAAATGTTCAAGCCAGATCCTTGCTGCTTGGCCTTGCTGGTAGTCCAGCATGTCAGCTCAGCAAAGCTCCCTTACCTTAACTTGAGGACTACTGCTCTTGTGAATATTGCTGTAGCTTATCTGAATGCACAGTGGGGGTTAACTGCTGAGGGAGGCTGAGTGGTGCAGGAAGGGAAGCAGGGGGGCCAGGGAGCCAGGGTTCTATGGAGACGAGATTGTGAGACTGAATGTAGGCTCTGAGGAACGTGTGTTTTCAATATTGATGGTAAGTTCCAGAGCCACGCGTAGCACTGACTGGCCATTTTAGCTTAAACCCACTTCACCACCGGAAGCACTAGGGCTCCTAGGCACTGCACTTGGAGCAGGGACCACAGGGCAAGAACATGGAATAGTTCAGAACCAAAAGTGGATTTTTCAGGAAAATTACCAAGTTCACCTCACTCAGTTAAGCTACATAGCCAACTGTTTCTCAAGGTTCCCCTCTGTGATGTGTACAGCTTTGGTGGATTTAACCCTTCCGTTCCCTCCTTGAGTCTCCACTGGATCTCCTAAGATCCTGCCAGATTCTGCTCTTGGCCTTGTGCTGCCTAGGTTCTCCTCTACCTCACAGAAGCCCCATTCTCTGTTCCTACACACTCGTGTATCTTACTCTTTGTTTTCCAACTCGATTGTGGTGTTTTCCTGGGACAGCTTTCACTCTCAACAAGAACTACATAATGCCATTTAAACTTGCCGAGGGTCTGGCATGGCGTGTTAGCCCAGGGAACCCGGGTCGGGGATGAACATTCCCTGGCCGTTGCTGTAATGGCGCGTTCTCAGGAGAGACAACTCTTCTCCACCTGCTTTGAGTCATGCCATCTGCCATTTAAAATGCCTCTGTTTAGTCACATCCGTACCTGATTTGCAACATTGTTAGGTGCTCTGTCACAAACTGTCATTTTCCTCAGACATGTGAAGATTCATTTCTCAATTATAAAAGTCCATTGAAGTTTCTTAAGATTCAACTCTGCATCTTATGGTTTGATTCTCAGTCAGCACCTGTAAATTTAGAGTTTACCTTAATGAGGGGAAAAATAAATTGATCAAATAGGTTCATTGCTACACAGAAAGCAACCAAGCCAAACAACTGACAAAATCCAGCGGTGACGACTGGGAATTATAAGGCTATAGTCAGTATCTATCTAACAACTCCTTTTAACGTCAACCTGGCTTTCAGACAGTGTCCCCTGGACTTTTGTTTCTTATTTATTAAACAGTACAATTTCACCATTTCCTTATCGAAATGTGAAGAGTGATCCTGAAATTCTTTTAGTAAAATACTTAAGTTTTTCTAAAGAAAATGACCTAGTATCAAATAAGAGCTCACTGCTAAAATAACTTTCAGTTCCACTAGGAATATATTACAAATAAGCTTACCCTTCCCTAGTATTGAGCTAAAGAATTATTCTATACAGTAACCTGGGTTTAAGGACAAAGAAAAGAAAAAAAGGAGAAAAAAAAGTTTTTGAAAAATAGTTGCCACTGATTAAAAGCCTCAAATGTCACTTAATTCCATTACTACCGATTTAATTACCTATTTTATGTCAAACTCCCTATTTCTGTTTTCCGTATTCACTCACTGGGTATTTTCAGACCTAATGTTGCTATCTCACAAAATTACCTTTTATTGAATAACCAACTCTGGGACAGTTAGTATATCATAAAGACATAAAGTCACCTTATCACACAACAAATGGACCTGAAGTGAATCCAGTATTTCCAGCCAGAAGTTCACACATAAATGTTGCCACTGGGCTCTGGGTTCCTGATCCCTAGGCCTATTCCACTTTATTTTATTTTTAAAGATTTTATTTATTTATTTATTTATTTATTTATTTATTTATTTATGAGAGAGACAGAGAACATGAGTGGGGGTTGCGGGGAGGGAGAAGCAAACTCCCTGGTGAGCAGGGAACCAAAGGCTGGGACCCCGGAGATCATGACCTGAGCCAAAGGCAGATGCTTACCCAACCAAACCACCCAGGAGCCTCAGGTCTATCCGTTTTTAATATTTTTTTTGTTTGTTTTTGGCTCAGTATCCAAATTATTTATGCAATCTTGTTGTATAATAGCAAAATCATCATCATCATATCATCTACCTGGAAAAGTTGTTGCAGATGGAAATATTTATTCATCCATTCATTCATACCTATGAAAGCCCTACTATGTGCCAAGCGCTCTGGTAAAGCTGCAGACTCAGCAGTGAGCAAGATAAAGTCTCTGATCTCAAGAAGCTAACATTCTAGGCAGAAGAAGTTCTCATTTCCATCTTCCTTCCTGGATTCCGTTTCTTTCCCTGATTAACACACAAATAAGGTAATATGGTAAAGATAAATAATTATAAAGAAAATAAAACAGGGTGACAGGACAAAAGATCATGAAAGGGAGGTAAGCTTTAGTTAGACATTCAATTTACTTAAATAACTCTTACAATTTCAGGAAGATTTTCAAGTAAACTCTTCCAGAAGTCAGGAAGAGAAGTAATTTTTAAGCTGCTTTTATTTTTTTTTTTAAAGATTTTATTTATTCATTTGGCAGACAGAGATTACAAGTAGGCAGAGAGGCAGACAGAGAGAGAGAGAGGAAAGCAGCTCCCAGAGAGCCTGATGTGGAGCTTGATCCCAGGACCCTGAGATCAGAACATGAGCCAAAGGCAGAGGCTTAACCCACTGAGCCACCCAGGTGCCCCAAGATTTTTAATTGCTAATTTTTAACAACTGAAAAGCAATTTAAGTTGGTTCAAATGGCTTTTTGTGATGTAACTGAAGCAAGAGTTTCCCAATCTCTTCTCCCTTTCCAAGACTAAAGAAAACAATCTAGGAATCTAATTTCATCGATACTAACAATCAGAGCAGCTCCTAAAGGACCTGTGGTCACTTTCTAACCACACAGCCACGAAAATAATATCCTAAATACCATTCTGCATTACAACTGTCTCACTTCAATAAGTGCAGATGGAAGGGGAGAAAAACCTAGATAGTGTACCCATGGAGTGCTCGTCTGCTTCCCTCCCTGTGAGTCTCCTTTTACTCTGTTCTGGGAATCCACGTATTTCCTACGTGTCAGAAAGGATGCAAGAAGTAATAAACCAAATATAAAGCAAGGTAAGTTTGATCTCCATTGATGTTTTAACTCATTAAGGTTAATGGTTTCTTCTAGGCATCTTTCTTGCACACTTAAATGGCAAAAATATGTCAAAGTCGTGTTCAAAAAAGAAAAAGAAAACGAAAGTTCAAAGAGCAAGAGATATCGTTGGTCTTAGTTTGGAGACCAAGAAATCCTAAGTTCTTCAACTTTTCTGGCTTGGGAAAATCTAGTCTCTGTTAGGTGATGGCTTAGTTCACCTAACAAGAGAGAGTTCATTTGGATGAAAACTGGGCTCATTAGTTATGAGAAAGAGGAAATGAGCAGCACATACACACAGGTATTAGAGGAAATGAGCAGCACATACACACAGGTATTAGGGGAAATGAGCAGCACATACACACAGGTATTAGAGGGCACAAGGCCCAAAATACACATCCTCACTCCAACTGCCATTTGCATTTGGGCTTATTTTACCATATCAACATCAGGGACCTATATAGATTATTTTAAAGATTTTGTTTATTTACTTAGTTATTTGAGAAAGAGAGGGTACATGGGAGGGGGTGAAGAACAGAGGGGGAAGGAGAGTGACTAACAGACTCTGGGCTGAGCATGGAACCCTTCCATGGGGCTCGATCCCACCGCCCCAACATAGTGACCCTATCCAAAACCACGAGTCAGAAGCCCAACCAGCTCAGCCACTGCAGCGCCCAACCTGTACACAGTTCTAAGGGATTATCTCTCGGCTCCTGCCCTGACGGTGTTTCCTCTGTCACACCAGCCACCTAGTGTCCCATCACTGTCTGACAGACACAGTTTAAAGCCACCAAAAATAAGAGTTACGGCCCATAAGGAAAGCCAGACAATTCCAGAAGGCCAACAAAACCAGCATGTGCCTAGGTGCCAGGCTCACTCCCCAGTGCCCAGGCCTGGGGGCTTTCACTCTGCGAAACCTTCTACCTTCCGGAAAGCCAAGCTGCCCCTCCCCAAGGCTGGGTCAGGATCCCCTACACCCCCCCCCCCCCCCCCCCCCCCCCCCCCCCTCCCCCCGCCACAGGAGTCACCCCCTGCATCATAAAGGCCATCGACCCTTCTCCTGCCCTATAGATCACACCCTCTGTGGGGTCAGGGGCCTGGCCTGGCTTGTCTGCTGCTGGGTCCGCAGCACCCCACACAGCACTAGGAATGAACGAACGCAGGTAGGAAAGAACAAATGAAGTGAAAGGTCCCTTTCTCAGGGAACAAAGGCGGGGTGGGGGAGACGCCCTGGTAAGAAGGAAGCAACAATAAGCTGGAGAGAGAGCCAGTAGCTTGTGGCCTCCCGGAAGCCATCGCTAGAGGCCGGACAGGACTGGCACTGCCCTGCTCAGCTGCTGGGGGATACTCCAGGCGGCTTGTATGGAAGCATTTGAAAAATATGAAAAGCAAAACCTGGAAGAGAGGAAATCATTCAATGCGGGGATCTTACTCTGAAAGAAGCAAGCAGGTAGGTCTAATAAATCAGGATTTTCCCCTGCTCCATGGTGTGTGGAATGATTTACTACGTCCATAAAGGAAATTAAAGGACTTGGAGCCGAGAGACCCTCCGGGGTCCTGAAGCCGGGATGGCGCAGACAGGGCTGTGTTTGAAGCCGTGGCTCTGAGGCCGGGGAGGTGGACGGCTCGCAGCTGCCCTGAGTCCACCGGTGACAGCATTCAAAGAAGTCGCGGGGTCACTGGCAGCTCTGTCCCACGGCTGATTAACACCATGGAACGTGAACCCAGCGCGGGGAACTTGCCCATCAAGCCACAGATTTGCTCTCTTGGGTCCCCAATGGCAGGACTTCGTTCAAGGGTAAGGCGGCCGTCACTTCTTATGTGGCCCCATACAATTTCCTATCGCTTGTTAAAAAAAAAAAAAAGGCAGCAGAACACTTGAAACAGAGCAAACGTGCACAGGCTTCATCATGATCAATAAGTATAAGTGTATAGAAACCAGAATAAAAGTGGTTTCGAAGAATCTTGACTTGATGAGCTGATTTCGAGCTATATAAGAAACCAGATACTTGCAGAATCCAGAGAAGAAAGTGGAAATCTTAAAGGAGCAGGAAGCTTCAGCCTAGGGAAGGGACGACTTCTTACTGAGACGTCCTCAGTAGTCCTGGTTCAAGTTCAGTGTAGTCGTTGAATGGGAACAAATGCTGCGGCAGTGACACCTGCGTCACATTTCCAGCGTCACCAAGGCCACAGGTATTCTTAAACTCTGATGAGTTCCTTCAGATAAAGCAGAGGCCCCAGACTTTTGGAACTTATGTAACATGAAGTAATAATAATAATAAGGGAAACATGGAACCGAAGTAGAATGGTCAGGGGTTTTTCTTCCTGGTTAAGTCAAAACTAAAAGGGAAAAGAAAAAGAAGGAGAAGAAAGGAGGAGCAGGGTACTACTCTCTACCGTCATGATTTTGAGGGGAAAAAATGGACAGTTTAACACCAAAAAAAAAAAAAAAAAACCAACCAAAAAACAAACCTAGGAACCTAGTCTTCAAATTAAGAAGACATGACTTTATATTTATGAAAAAAGTCACTCATTTTTATTTTCTCACAGGCAGGCTCTGGGGAACCAGCAGATGGACTAGCAGAGAATATGGGCTTCGCAGTAGCAGGAGTTCGAACCCTGACTCTGTCACCTGCGTACTAACTGGGGCAGGTTGCTTCCAGTCCCTACCACTTAGCACTTTTTTCTGGGAAGCAGGGGTGCTCACAGGGCAGGAAATGAATAAGAAGGAAATGAATCTGTCACATTAGGGAGCCAAGGGGAGAGAGGAAAGGTCTCCCTTAGTACTCCCGCCCAGCAACATGAAGCTGCTCCTCTTCTGGACCACAAACCCTGAGATCACGACTTAAGCCGAAACCCAGAGTCTGCCGCTTAACCAACGGCTTCACCCAGGGACCCCAGATGAGGTCAAGTTTAACTTGCTTAATGAGACTCCCTAACAGGGAAGAGGACACGATCCCGCAAAACCTAGGACAAGGCAGGAAGGGGTGTGGTGTTAAACTGTTAAATCATTTTGTTCTTAACATCTGAGTCTCAAACCCAGAGCCTTAGCATTTTCCTTTAAAATCTGCGTGCCGTGTGTCTGCAGGAGGGAAGTAGGGAAAAGTATGATCACGCTTCACTCTCTCTCTACATTTTACAGCCACATGTTATACTCTGATGTAAATCTTGCAGCTAGAATATAAGATGTTCACAGCCAAATCCCTCCATTTTTTGGCAACACAGGCTCCATCTGTCTCTGTGGTCGACAAACAAATCAATTTCATTCTAAATCAAAATGATGGGTTTCCTAGCAGCTTTAGGGGGTTTCCAGCACTGGCCCAGGAGAATTCTGGGATGGGCAGGACGCAGAGGTCCCCCTCCCACTTAACTCACCTTTTTCAGGTACCATCTCTAGTCAGGTGAGGTCAAATTTATTTATTTATTTATTTATTTATTTATTTATTTATAAAGATTTATTTATTTGAGAGACTGCAAACGAGCCTGAGCAGGAAGGACAGAAGGGGAGAGAGAGACTCTGAAGCAGACTCCCACTGAGAGGGGAGCTGATCTCACGACCCTGAGATCAGATGTTAAGGACAAAATGATTTAACCTCCTCCCTGGAATACTCCAAAATGCTATTCTAAATGTTGATTTTCTCAGAATTAGAATGGAACTCTGTAGCTGGCTCACTTGAGAGGAAAATCGAGGGCAAAGAACAAAGGCCCTGCCCAGGGTCACCTCGGGGACTCTCCCTGCATCTGCTGTCAGGAGAACTGCACTCTAAACCCTGCTTTGAGGGCTCATCTCTTTTGCTTGTTTCCCCATAGCAGTGTCAAACTAACACCAGACCTTGCTCTCTGACAAGATGGTTATGAAGATCAAAGAACCCTGTAAGTTTGAAAAAGTTCATAGCACTACTATGAGAGGATACCATTGTGATTATAGCCATACTAAAAAAATATCAGGTCTATTCTTTCTTTAAAGGCCTAATGTATAAAATTAAAATATTAAATAGAATCAGTGCTTGTCTAGGTCTGAAAGAACTTGTGGAAAACTCAGCTTTCAGCCATGGAGTAACCTAGATACCCTTGAAGCTCTGCCACCCCTGAAATGCTAGGCAAGATGGGCTCCAGTGCCACCGTGAATTCCAGTCCTGCAATCGGTGGAGCCTTGAGACCCTCTACAGGACTCCTGTGTTTTCCAGAATCTTCTCATGGTCTTCCCTCCCCTGAACTCCTGCTTCTTTGTGTTGAAGATTTGGGGAGCTGCGGAGGGGTGGAGACAGAGACAGGGAATATAGACAGGTTTTGCAAATGACATATCTGATAAAGGGTTAGTATCCAAAATATATAAAGAACTTAGACAACTCAACACCATAATAATAATAATAATAATAATAATAATAATCATCCAATTTTAAAACAGGCAGAAGACATGAACAAGCATTTCTCCAAAGAAGACATACAGATGGTAAATAGACACAGGAATAGATGTTCAACATCACTCATCATCATGGAAATGCAAATCAAAACCACAGTGAGATGTCATCTCACACCTGTCAGAATGGTTAAAGGCAAAAACTCAAGAAACAACAAATGTTGGCGAGAATGTGGAGAAATGTTCTGCTCGTGGGAATGCAGACTGGGACAGCCACTCTGGAAGACCCTATGGAAGTTCCTCAAAAAATTAAAAATAGAGCAACCATATGATCTAGTAATCACACTACTGGGTATTTACTGAAAGAATACAAAAACACTAATTCAAAAGGATATATGCACCCCTATGTTTATTGCAGCATTATTTACAATAGCTAAATTATGGAGGCAACCCAAGTGTCCATCGATAGATGATGGATAAAGAAGTAGTCTATATCTACAATGGAATATTACTCAAATATAACAAAGTATAAAATCTTGCCACTTGCCACAACACGGATGTATCTAGAGAGCGTAATGGTAAGTGAAATAAGCCAGAGAAAGAAAAATATGATTTCACTCCCATGTGGAATTTAAGAAACAAAACAAAGGGGGGGAAAGAGACAACCTAAAAAACAGACTCTTCGCTATAGAGAACAAACAGATGGTTACCAGAGGGGAGGTGGGGGGGGTGGACGAAATACAGGGGAGGAGGAGTGCACTTCTCATGATGAGCACTAAGTAATGTATAGAATTGTTGAATCATTTTAAGTACACATGAGACTGTACACCACCATATGTTAACGATACTGGAATTAAAATCTTTTTTTTTTTTTAAAGACAGGTTTTACAGCACAACACAAAAGCTGTCACAGGAGATGCTGGCCTCCACTTTACCTGGTATTTTTTCTCCTGCCTCCCTTCTCAGCTCTTCCCGTGTCTCCCCCTCGGCTTTGGGAGCAGACCTCTCGAATTCCACACATTATCCCCTGAGGAGTGACTTCCTCTTCCTGATGCTTTGGTGCTGGCTGCCATCCAAAGGGTCTCACCGCACCCAAGCAGGTTCATCAAGGCAGTTTTTTTCAAACAGACGCAGATCCTTAAGAGGAGTTCAGACAGCAGCTGTTACGATAAGGACCCCTGGCTAGGGTAGCACCTCTGTGAGAACGAAACTGTTCTCAGAAAGTGGCTCTCTCTTCCGACAGCCATCGACATCAGCACACATCTTGTTAGAAATTCAAATTTGGGTCAGCCGACCTATAAAATCAGAAACTCTGCAAGGGCAGTCCCAGCGATCTGCATTTTGACAAGCCTCCAGGAGATTGCGATGCCAGCTTGATTGGGAGAATGACCGATGATCTAAAGATGCTCCGCGTATCTATGGCACCTGCAGTTAGCCCGCAGCTCGGTGCCTGACCCTAGCGCGCCCCAGTAAGCACTCATGAAAGAACCAAGTAGACAAACACTGTGTGCCCTGCTCTCCGATGCTAGGCAAAGAGGAAGAGGAAGCCATACGAAATGCAATTTCTGCTCTTGTGACTTGAAACCCATCGTGAGAAAGCAATGCAAGAGCTTGTAATCTTAGAGCAAGAAGTTAACTTACAGATATTCAGCCTGTGTTTTGGGGGATGCCAATGGGAAAACAGAGACTGCACACGACTTGAGGTGCTGAAGAAGCAGAGCCTGCCCAGGACCCAGCTCGCCGGGGATCCTGGCCTCCGGATTGTCCTGGGATTTCCTGCCTCCACAGCCCCTCTGTGGTGAAGGGTGATTAATGGCTGGATTTCGTGGTTCGGCCGCGAATCCGTCAGGGCTCTCCGGGAGAACTCAGTGTGGGCTGGGCTGGGAGTTAGTGAAGGTTGTGCCCCTGATGGGGAACTCATGCTGGGCTTCTTTTCAGAACAAGAAAGATCTGGATGAGCAAAGATTTATAGGATTTTCTTTTCCGGTTTTGGTAACTGTCCAAAGCATGGAGAGAAAACGTGTAGCAAGCTTTTCTTTAGTGGACATAAATTGTGTTTGTCCAAAGAAGGAAGATAGATCCAAACGGCGAAACCAAGATGTAGGCCAGACGCGCAGGCCTAGCATGAAACTGTGGCTGCACCTTTGGCACACTGCCAAAGGGTGGGCAGGTGGGTCCCCAAAAGGAGCTGGTCTCCTCCTTTCCCAGCATGCCCCACGGTTCACCTTTCCCTTCACCTCAATGGTGCTCTTGGCTTTCTCATGACTCTCTGCTTAAGCATGTCTGCCCCTCCTCTCTTGTCCATCCTTTCTTCATTAACTCAGCAACAAAGTGTGACAATTTCTTTGACTTAGAGTTTCCCCACCCGTATGTCTGTGCTGCTGTCAGCAAAGGGCCCTCCAGGTAGCCGTAACCTTGGAGTACTTGCGGTGTGCAGGAAGGGTGTGGAAAAGCCAAGTGAAACCTTGACCTTTTCCCTTCAAAGAAAGCAGGCTGCAGCCCAGGGGAGGAATAAAAAAATGCCAAATTCACTAATGTTCGAAAGAATATGACTAACCTTTAACCTAGAGCATATCGGAAGAACAAGAGCCTTTAAGGGATATTTATCCTGAAACCTTTAGCAGCAAAATCCGACACACCACATGCATGCATGAATGAATGAACGGAAAGAGGCAAAGAAAAATGCCTGCAGAGCTTTTCAAGCCCTTGACGTGTAAAACACCAGTGCACAAGGAGATACTTGTTTTTCAACAGTGTGATAGTGCGGTGAGCTCTGGGGACCCCACCTGATTGATCACAAGTGCCTTTGTTAGGATTTTTGTTAAACTGGAGATAAATATGGTCTGTTTGGCTACCGAGGTGATAAACTAATCCACAAAAGAAACAGCTAGCAGAAATTCAGACTAACTACAAATCATCTAGAATTGCTGTGGATCTGACTCGTTAAAAACATTGGCTGCTTCGTCCCAGGTTTCTGTGTCAAAGGAAGTAGTGAGAGGGATGTGGAAGTGGCAAGTGAAATGTGAAATCAATAATTCAATAACAGAACTTCTTCAGAGGCTAAAAAAAGAATTCCCTTCTGTGTTAGACCCCGGAACAAGCCCAAGCAGTTATGCTAGTCACGTTGCAAATCGGTGTGTTCCAACATCAGCAAATACAGCACGGCTGTCTCCTAGGGACGATAGCATAGTTCTGAGGTCACTGAGCATCTTCTGACCGGAAATCTAGATAGCTTTAATAGTTAGGCAGCAATGTACTTCAGTTTGAAAACACTATCTTTTATCTCATTTTTTAAAAGATTTTATTTTATTTGAGAGACAGAGAGCATGAGTAGGGAAAGGGGCTGAGCTGGGAGCCTAACATGGGGCTCAGTCTCAGGACCCTGAGATCATGACCTGAGCTGAAGGCAGACACTTAACTAACTAAGCCACCCAGGTGCCCCTTTTATCTAATTTTTTAAAGCTCACCCCACCTTTTTGTGCACTTTTTTTTTTTTAAGATTTTATTTTTTTATTTGTCAGAGAGAGCGAGCACAGGCAGACAGAATGGCAGGCAGAGGCAGAGGGAGAAGCAGGCTTCCTGCTGAGCTGAGAGCCCAATGTGGGACTCCATCCCAGGACGCTGGGATCACAACCTGAGCCGAAGGCAGCTGTTTAACCCACTGAGCCACCCAGGCATCCCTTTTTGTGCACTTTTCTGGGCAATTCCTGGAAAAGGTCAACATCTCAGTAATGGAAGTTGCCATGGGGCTTCTGTGTTGACGGGGTTCCCTGAAACCCAAACACTGCCCGGAGCAATGTTCCTGATGTTGGTCCCCATTTGTCAACGAGCTACAGAGGTTGTGGGGGATAAGGCTTGGGCCTGGGGTCTCCGCGACACTCAGGCTGGAAGACAGACTCGCTCTTGAGTGTCTCCTTCCACCAAGGAATAGTCTCCGGAGTGCGAGTCAGACTTCTCGGACTGTATCCGCCTGGCCCGGCAAGGTCTGGTGCTCTTCCTTGAAAGGAAACGTTTTCATCATCATCGTCATCATCATCATTATTATTATTATTCTCAGATTGGTCCCCAAGGAAGAGAAAGAGTGGATCCTGAGCCAAATGTTTATTCAGTCAAGATGAGAAAACTCAAGCCGCTGAGGGGAGAAATCTGGGAGAAGGTACAAAAAATTACATGGTGAGGCTTCTGTCACAGATTCAAGTAGACTCTCTCCTTCAGCTCCCCAAACTCTACTCTTGGTCACCATTTGTCTCATTTTAATTAATCTATCCAATTCAGCTCACCCGCATGTTATACCTTTGGCAGTAACTTTGTGTTTAAGTGATCCTCAAATCCCCCCAACACTCAGAGCAGAGGTGGGACACGGGTAAGGGTCCTCGCTAGCCTTATGGGACCAAAATGTCATTTGAAAGATAGTCCAATACGGGCCCAGGTGGTTTCCTGTGTGACAGCCAGAATCATTCCAGGTGGAGAAACAGAATATATCAGAAGAGTGAAAAAGGGGCTCCTGGGTGGCTCAGTGGGTTAAAAGCCTCTGCCTTCAGCTCAGGTCATGATCCCGGGGTCCTGGGATCGAGCCCTGCATCTGGCTCTCTGCTCAGCAGGGAGCTTGCTTGCCCCTCTTTTTCTGCCTGCCTCTGCCTACTTGTAATCTCTGTCTGTCAAATAAATAAAATCGTAAAAAAAAAAAAAAAAAAGAAGAGTGAAAAAGCCAGTGCTCTCTGCTCCCAAAGCCAGGTGGAAAGGCAAGATCTAAACAAAGGCCAACAGTTCTAGAAGGGTCGAATGACAAGAAAGCCAACAAAGGGAAAAATGACACAGAGCGACTGCCATGCGTTCAGGAAAGACCACAACGTCCTACAAAAACAAACAAAAACCAGGTATGACAATAGTAGCAGCTTGAGTCGCAGCCATGTAGCTCCCTCCTGTTGGAAAGGAGCAGAGGTGTTTGCTTTAGGGCTGCGTGGAGGGCGTGTATGGTTGCCATGGCCTTGAGGCATGGGCAGAGGTGGCGTCTGCAGTGCAGAGCCTGCTGCTGACCATACTGGGGACACTGTGTGTGGCTTTCCTACCGCTACGAGTCATGGAAATTGTTCAGTTCATTATCTGATCCTCCTTTACTTCCAAGCCGGTGTCTCAATAAGACATAAAGAATTTTTTTCTCATTTTAGCACATTGTTCTTTTCTATAGGACATTCAAAAAAAGCGGCAGCAGCAAAAATGTGTCCCGTGTCTTGTTTTAGGGACAGAAGGTAAAACAGGCAGTTTCCACAGGCTGGCTCCTTTGCAGTGTGCCATGTAGCTCCTGGGGAGAGAATGGGAAGGGGGAGCGGGCCCTGTTGGCTATTGCAAGAAGGGGAAGTCATATGGCCTCCTTAGAGCCTAGCTGGTCTCAGAGCCCAGCCACTCCCCTGGCTAGAGCTCAGGCCCCAAA
Source organism: Mustela nigripes (assembly GCF_022355385.1). Lineage (NCBI taxonomy): Eukaryota > Metazoa > Chordata > Mammalia > Carnivora > Mustelidae > Mustela > Mustela nigripes. The sequence goes on from NC_081561.1 coordinate 96,312,615, forward strand.
TACTGCAGGTTCCTGCCCTACTCCCTTCTCCCAAACCATTCCCTGAGTCTCCTGCTGCTGAGAGAAGAATGTGTTTACTTTCAAGACAAGGACCTTGAGCCTGAAACAGGGTTGGCTGCTCTTATTAAAGCAGAAATTCGGGCCGAACAGGGCCTATCCTGAGAGAAATGCACTAGTTTTAATAACTAAAAAGCTTGTGCTGTTGGTTGTGCATGATAACATACAAGGGTGTTTTCAAAGAACTTTAAGACCTTTTGCTGTTGGAAGACAGACTACCTTGGCTATTTACTAGATCAATTGCAAGTAGAAACTACTCCTGAAAAAAGTACGGCTATCTATAGTCCAAAACCATGGAAACCGGCTCTCTCTGCAAACAATGAGCCTGCCTCCAGCCAAGGCAGCAAGAGATTCTCATTTCTCATGAATTTCTTCCAAATCCCGAACAGCAAATGCCTTTAAAATGCACAAAAGAGCAAGGAGCCTACTGAATTGGCAATTATTCCTGTTCCTTTTTAGCAAAGGAGGGGAAGGCATAAAAGATCTGTGTTTTGCTACTTTGGGGTTTCCAAAAACAAGATGGCCTCAGGACAAGTTAACCCTCCCGTGGAGACAACTGCTTGGAGCTGCAGTGGGAGAGTGTTTGGCGTTTTCCTGACCAAGGTATGTTTTCTTTTTCAGCAAAGGCTTTGTTCCAGAGGGAAAACGACATGTACTAGTTCCAGAATGAACCCCATAGAAACCACACTGCTTTCAACAAGGTTATAGTCAGCACATAGTTTTTCAGTTATAAACCACCCTCCCCCTCATTCTCCAATCCCAGATCGTCCGCAGTCTGCTTTTCAAACACACTTTTGCAACAAATAGTGATAGCCCGTATATGCTGGAATTTTAAATATGCGCCAAATTGCAGGTCATGTTATCAGAGTTCATCCTTTCAAGGTCAGACCTGTTCACCCAGTGGCTGACCCATGCAAAGCCCAGAGACAACTGAGGCCTGATGCTGGGGGAGACTGTCCATCCCAATTCAGCCTTTCTACCACGCTGCCTGCCTGCCTCCCCCGCCTCATTCCCACAGAGCCACGGTAGTGCCCTTGTGACAAGGACCCTCTCTTCACACCAGCCTGCTGGTCAATGCATACATTCACATAGGTGCAGAAGTTAGCAGCCCAGGATGGCTTATTATGTCCTCCTGAGGACTTCTCTACTGCCCTGGGGCAGGCTAGGTTACCCCCTGTGTTCCTGAAAGATCTTGCACTTCTGCTGTCCTAGCCTTTGTCTCCCGCTCCCCATCTGCCACATGACGGAGAGCTCCATTCCATCTGCCACCTGGCCACTGGTCCTCAGTTCATTGCCCTGCCCACAGCAGAAGCTTCAAGGTCAGACCTGTTCACCCAGTGGCTGACCCATGCAAAGCCCAGAGACAACTGAGGCCTGATGCTGGGGGAGACTGTCCATCCCAATTCAGCCTTTCTACCACGCTGCCTGCCTGCCTCCCCCGCCTCATTCCCACAGAGCCACGGTAGTGCCCTTGTGACAAGGACCCTCTCTTCACACCAGCCTGCTGGTCAATGCATACATTCACATAGGTGCAGAAGTTAGCAGCCCAGGATGGCTTATTATGTCCTCCTGAGGACTTCTCTACTGCCCTGGGGCAGGCTAGGTTACCCCCTGTGTTCCTGAAAGATCTTGCACTTCTGCTGTCCTAGCCTTTGTCTCCCGCTCCCCATCTGCCACATGACGGAGAGCTCCATTCCATCTGCCACCTGGCCACTGGTCCTCAGTTCATTGCCCTGCCCACAGCAGAAGCT
>NC_081561.1:96314432-96327613 GCF_022355385.1 Mustela nigripes
CAGTGAACATTCTCTGAACATTTCTGGAAACAGGATGTCCCCAGAGACCCCTGCTAACTATCCGTTCACTAGAAATGAATCTCTACTGGTAGAGTTTTCAGGAGAAAAGTATTTGAGTAAGACACATTTAGAATAGGGGGAACTTGTGAAAACCCATCAAGTAGGGTGGCACCACTTTACCAGTCCTGTAGCCTTCACGGGGTGCTAGAGTCCTCGGAGACTGGGATTCAATCTATGGTGCATGTTCTACCCAGAAAAAAATGCGCCTGCACGCACATACACAAACACACATGCAAGCACACGCGCACAGATATGCATGAGCTCTTGCCTGCAACTTCAGGAAATTGAAGGATAAGGATCCATTGAAGTATATCCCTGGGACCTCAGACTACGAACATCTGCTCCATTTTACTTGGATACTTTTCTCCATTTCTACGTTAGATTTCTAGCTGCCTGAGGGAAGGAAGGAAATCTTGGTCAGCCCTTGTCTATGAGTAGTGACCATCATTGCCTGCACATAACGGGGGCTCCATGAATGGTCAGAGAAAAAGTGCACTGTATGGAGAAAGGGTAAAGGGTTGACTCTCAAGACTCAGCAAGAGTTCTGATCTTAAAGATTCCACCAGGAGCTCCTGTACTTTCTCTCTCCCTGTCCATGCCCACCCCCAAAGAAACAGGAGCATCCCTGTGACTTGTAGAGCCAGGACTAAGGGGTGCTTCTGACATCGGTGCACAGTGAGGGGCCCAGGAACCTGTAGCCGACTGGTCCGACTTCGATGGGATGTCCTCTGTGGTGAGAGGGAAGGTTGCAAGACCTCCCCAGAGGGTGCTTTGAAAACTCTTGGGGGCATTTTTTGGTTCTCACGTTATTTTGGGATCACCATCACTTTTTTGCAATGTGCAGGCAGATGCCACACAGCAAAGGATTGTCCCAAGTCCTATGTCACCTCCCAGTGTGCCCTCAGATATTCACATAGGTGAAAATGTGCCTATCATTTTGTGATCCTGGGTCTTGAGTCTGTGTTACATACCATCACAAAGTAATCTGGTGTGGGTTTACTGTATGCTGAACTTTTCAAGAACGCAGCTACTGCTGAAGTCAGTGTAAGATTGTACACTGTTTGGTTTGGAACTTTTTCAAGAGTTGTTCACCTTTTGAAAAATCACAGTGCCAATGTCTACACCTCGGGTGGTATTTGCGTCCCCAGAGCGCCTACAGCAGGCAGCTATGAGAGCTACAATGTTGACGATGATTCCCCCCAGATTTGCAAGCTCTGACCACCTCCTCATGTCTTCCAGCATAGCCATGCCTAAACATTTACCGTTTACATGCATGTTGTTCTTTCAAGTTGTTTTTAGTACTTCTCCTTTATATTATAGTCAGGGCACCCGGTTGATTTTTTCAATTATGTGAAGAAGTCGATTTTATTACCTAGATATTTCGTTTCAAGGGAGTGAAAGGAATACAACAAAAAGTTTGCTACAGAAGGAGAAGTGTGACAGCAAACTGTGGCAATACCATTTAAATGATGAGTCACCAAGGATGCTCTTAACCCAGGCGCCGGGTGGCTGTCAGTTAAGCATCTGCCTTTAGCTCAGGTCATGATCCTGGGGTCCTGGAATCAAGCCCCACATCGGGCTCCCTGCTCAGCAGGAAGTCAGCTTCTCCTTCTCGCCCCCTGCCCCCCACTTGTGTTCTATCTCTCTCTCTCTCTGTGCCAAATAAATAAAAGCCTTAAAAAAAAAAAAAAAAAAAAGGATGCTCTTAACTGTAAGTAAGAGTGCACTAATGTGGCTTAGACTATAAAGACAATTTCTTCATAGAGTAAGAAGCCCAGAGATAAGTAGTTCTAACACTGTTTTAGTGGCTTCATGAGGTGGAAAACAACCCAGGTGACCTCCAACCTTCTGTCTGCTGTCTTCAGTGTGCTGGCATTCCTCTGCAGTCCACTTAGTTTGTAGCCACAAGACAGAGGCACCGATTTTCCCTTGCATGGCTCTTTTATCAAAGAGGAAAGGGTTTTCCCCAGAAGTTCAAGGGAAGATTTCCTTTCTGGTTTAATTCACCAAGACTTCCTTGGATGCCCATAGGTGCCAGGGCAGCTGGGAAGGCCAGTCTTTTCTTACGAAGTAAAGTGGGCTCTGCTGGCAAGGACGTGGGGAAAGGACGCTACTGGTCACCATCAGAAGTGTTTGCCACTCACCGTAGTACCAGGATGCACAAACAACAAACAGACAAGACCAAGAGCTGACAGTAGATTTGACTTGATGCCTCGATATGTTTCTACTTCAACTAGAGTGTAAGACTGCATGCAGACTCTTAATTCTCCATGCCCCTTTTGTTCCTCCTCACCAGAATTTGATCCCAATGCAAAGTAGTATGTTCCGTGTTCTGAAAAAGATGCTGAACTTTTTTTTTTTTTAAAGATTTTATTTATTTATTTGACAGAGAGAAATCACAAGTAGATGGAGAGGCAGGCAGAGAGAGAGAGAGAGGGAAGCAGGCTCTCCGCTGAGCAGAGAGCCCAATGCGGGACTCGATCCCAGGACTCTGAGATCATGACCTGAGCCGAAGGCAGCGGCTTAACCCACTGAGCCACCCAGGCGCCCCAAGATGCTGAACTTTTGTAGCCTGCCTCAGGGCTTTGCTGTGGATCCAAATGAGAATTTGTGCAATTATACAAAACACTTTACACACGCAAGGCATTCTTAGTCTGATAACATCGATCCCAAAGAATACTTGAGGAGCAAAACTGTAAGTTTATTTTAAACTCGGTTTCCCACCCTAACTAGGAATGACAAAGGGACAAAAACATCTGTGTAAGATTGAAATTTGACAGCGTATAACTTTCAAATTCAGAGTAGAGACCTGCTAGGCTACCCTACTTGAATATTGAGAATGCAACCTTTTAGAAAAATACAGAGCTAGACAAAAAAGAATCATTATAGACTAAAAATACAGTGAGCGAAAAAAAAAGAACAATCTGTGCTGTTTTAATTCCCATAGACCACGTTCTGTTCAAGACCTAGACCACAATTTGGCAGCAGAGCCAAGAGCAAAGAAGGGCAAGTCTCTTCCCTCTGCGACGCTCTCTCGGGGCTCCGCAGTGGAGGCAGAACACGGGGGACCACGTGTCTGGGCTTGCCCAGGAAGGCCCTGGGGTACTCCTACTACTGCCACTCTAATTACTAATACCTCTCTTCTTTTCATCCTTGGAGGTGTCCCGGGTTGGGTGATACATAATAAATGGTCACCCCACTAACTGATGTTAAACATCAACTCCTCCCCAACCCCCCCAGCTCTAGGGCTGGAGGAAATAAAGCTAAAAGAAAGAGAAAGTTCTAGGGCTGGGGAGTTGGGCAGAAAAAGTTTAGCAGGAGAAAAAAATAAACTAGGCAAATTAAAAAATAACAAAATTAAGCGTCAATTAGAAAGAACGGAGCTCCAGAATGCCATTCCTTCAGGTAGTCTCTTCTCCCCTGGGAAGCTGGGGGCGGGAGGCGGGGGGTGGGAGGGAAAATCTCAAAATGGCCAGATGAATGGATGGTTTGTTTCCCTCCAAAGAGGCTTACAGCTGGACACCAATAGTCCGAATACCAGCCCCGTTTCACAGGCAGGCTCCTCCGGCCGCCAAGCGTTACAAGCCCTTCACAGAGTAGCAGATTTTAAAGGTGAATTGAAACTATTTTAAGATCCCTCTAGGGCAGCAGATGGACAGAATGACGGATTGTTACTACGGTGGAGTTATTTTCATTCCTGGCCCAACTGTGTACACAGCACTGTAGGCTCGTGACCAGTGGGGTTTGCTCTCTGCACAAGCAAGATGCGTCCTGTGAAGTCGGTAAAGGAGGGGGGTGGGAGCCAGATGACAGGTCCTTCTAAATGAAATTTGAAAATACTGACTAGGCTATACTAAGGCTAGGCACACCCCTGCGCAACTCTGCTTTGACCTTATCTTTGCAATCCAGTTGGGGGACAGAGGAGTTACATGGACAGGAAACTGTCATTTCAGGAGTTAGTCAGTCAAAAACCGAGACATCTCTGGATTGGACCAATGCCACCAAATGCTTTCACCAAAGTAACAATGCATTTGGTATAGCTCAGAGGTTAAGCGTTCCAGTTCTGGATCAGAGAGCCTCGACTCAAATCCCAACCTCACCAGTTACCAGACACTTTAGGCGCGTTTCTTAACCTCTTTGTATCTCAGGGGATACAAATGGGGATAATTATCTCACCTGCTTCATAAGGTTATTGGGAAGAGTTGATGAGTGATATGTTTAGAATAGCACCTGCTGTGTACTAGCGCTTGTTAATGCCAGTGGTGGCTGTCACCATTATTCGATGCGTAACCACAGGATTCCATTGTAACCTCTTACATGTATGACTTGCTATGGTCAAAGTGATGAGCCAGGGTCAATGTTTTATTTTGTTTTGTCTTGTTTTGTTTTCAGAGACTAGCCAGGGCTACTTTGAGAAGGGTCCCATCTTCCCTCCCTTGAGTAGGCTAGTGGGGAGAAGGTTTGGGGAAGAACAGAGATACTATGAAACACAGTAACAGGTTTATATAACTCTAGGTCACTTCTGTGCTGCCCTAATTACAGAAACATCAAGAGATGGAAGGAGTAAGAAGTTGATCGCAATTAGAATTCCCCGAAGCTGGGCAGTTAGGACTAGAATGTTCTCAAACTACAAACGCTGGCTAGGAATTTATGCACCAAAGCATTTTACTGGGACCCTTCTGTGTGGCAAAGATGTATACCATGCTCAATGAGCTCATTCATTCATTCATTCATTCATTCTTCAAATCTGTAAGCATGTATTAGGTAAGGCCAAGAACTGTTCTAGGGGTTAGAGACAGAATAATGAATACAACAGGGCCCAAGCTTAGGAGACTCTCCAAATATAAGGGACGCTGACCAATAACAATCATCAGATGTGACTTAGATATGCAATCGCTTGGCGAACTCAGGGTGCATAGAGAAAGGTGCCAAACGCCATCATCTGATGTGTCACGAGTCAATCGCAGGTTCTGGAGCTCCCAGAGAATATGTATGGAAGAGTTTTAACATGGGTAATTCCTGATTTGGTTCAGATTGCAAAAAGCAGAAAAAGCTCCAATTCAATTTTGCATCGGTAGCAAGAGGAGAGAGGGGCATTGGATGTGACAGGGAACAAATAACACACACAGTCTCCTTGCTGACAATCTGGTGAAGTCGAGGTTACTGATGCCTTTTGACAGGTGTGGAACCTAAAGCTGAATGTTTAAGTAGCTCAGTCAAGGTGGCTAACTGTGTAGCTGCAGAGCTGGGTTAAGCAGGTGGGCGTGGCTCCCAGACTTGGTTTTTCCTCTTCCAGCTAGGGCTCAATTCCAAGAAGACTGATGGAGCCTGGCTAGGACATTGTGGAAGAAAAACTGAGAGCATATTGTTACATTCAGAGTGAATGTAATAGATTTTAAACTAGATTGTAGGGGTGCCTGGGTGGCTCAGTGGGTAAAAGCGTCTGCCTTCGGCTCAGGTTGTGGTCTCAGGGTCCTGGGATCAAGCCCCGCATTGGGCTCTCTGCTCAACGGGGAGCCTGCTTCCTCCTCTTTCTCTGCCTGCCTCTCTTCCAACTTGTGATCTCTGTCAAATAAATAAATAAAATCTTAAAAAAAAAAAAAAACTAGATTGTATTAGGAAACCAACAATGCCAGGTGTACCCAGGTGTACTCAAGCCTGGATGACAATTCAAACAAATTAAGTTCATCAGTAATGTCTCGATAAATCCAAAGACAAAGAGCTCATTCATTCAGAGGGATAGAACTGTCCAGTCAGTCAGATTGCTTGTGACTTTACGCTCCCTGAGACGCCCATCTGGCCCAGGGCTTTATACAAATGAACACTGGATAGTCATAAAAATCTCTGTCTCCCCCAATCAGGAGGTTTAATTTTCCTTATTGGCACACTTGCTAGTGCTGGTGGAGAAGCTCGGGAAGGTAAGGCTGAGGCCTCTGACTTTTTTCGCTGTAGTTCTGTTGTCATAACTCTATTCTTGGCAGAAAGAGCAGGAAGCACCAAGGAGGAAAGGACAAGTCCTGTATTTGAAAAAGCAAAACTTGTCCAGAAATCTCTAACTGATTTCTCCTTAGGTTTCATTGGTTAGAGCTGCGTTTCAAGGGCCCCTCAGGTGAAAAGGAAGTTGGAAAATGTTTCTCACTGGGTGCATGGCTCCCTCCCACAAATTCGGTAAGGAAGAGATTCGTGGAAAATAGCATCAAGCCAAGATAATTATAAAACACCACCAGTCAGATCACAAATTTGTGCCATCTCATGAGAGAAGAAGCTTTCTCAGACAATGCTGGAGTCTCTCTTCTCCTCACCAGGTGTGTCCCAGAGCCTCCGTGTGCCAGGCACCCTGCCAGGCTCTGGGCGGAAGCAGCGCACAGCTCACTGCCTGGCTTTGAGGAACTTGCTGCTCAGTGACACACACATGCACACGCCCTTCCAGTGTGCCTGGGTTCTCACTGTGGGTGTGATGGCTTGGGAGCCATGGACGTTTCAAGCAGCATATAAAGATTTACACTGAAATTTTAAGAGATTTACTAAGGGCGGGAGATAGGTTTCAGTAGGCTGAAAAATGTTGGTTTTCTCCTTGTTCATCACATTATCACAAATACCAAACATAACATTTATGGAAAACTTGCATACTGAGAATGCTTCTTTCTAAAAATGCTTATTTATAAAGCCTCAGAACTCACGAACGAGGTCTGATCACATGGCAGATCATTCTCGAACCACTGGCTGTGCTATACTCCAAGGTCTCCACTACTGGAATGTTTGTATGGAATGTGCCAGGCCCTTCCAAACTCAGCACTACCATCTTGGTGACATCTTTCAATGAGGTAAGCTACATGGCCAATGCCATAATCCCTTTGCAGCTCGAAACTTTTACTGACTCCGGTCAGGATTCAATTTTCACATGTGCTTAATCTGAGAGCCCACGGGCAACAGTCATTGGCATTTTCTGATTACACATCCGTTCAAAAGTGTAAAAACCCTCAAACAAACAAACAAACACACATCCCTGGAGCACTGGAGCAGGCTCCTGACCAGGCCAGCGATGTCATGAGAGGCCCTGGAAGTCGCTCTTGGCTGGGAGGTTGCCCTGCCATCCCAGAGAGAGTCCCTCTCTCTCAGGTTGCTGGCACCAAACATCCAGGAAGAGACCTCAAAACCTTTTCCATGTGGTTTACATCAGATGGCCCTTAAATGTGTGTGTGTGTGTGCCCCCATGGGCGCCCACGTGTCCACATGTGTTCATTTGAAATTTTTACTTCTTAAGATACGTCATTCTGAAAAGGAAGCATAAGGTGTGATATTTCCATAGGGATCAGCAGTGCTATGGGAACCCAAAGGAGATGAATTGTGTTTGAGGGGGTCCATCAAGCCCCCGAGGGGATGTGATACCTGAGCTGATGCTTGAAGGATTTTGAACTCCCTTCCTTGGATCCCCACTCCCCGCTTCTGATTTTTGCAACCCCCTCCTGGAGCCTGGGGAGCAAAGCCTCCTTGATGGAGACAGAAGGGGGAGTGGGGTGGGGGGACGCAGGCACCAGCCTCTTGGCAGCCAAACTCTCCCCGGATGTGGTTCATTTCACTTGTGTGGACCGCTCCAGCCTGACGTTCAGCCAGGGACCTTTCTGAGCCTCCCCCAGGGCTTAGCTTCAGTGTAAACCCCGAGGATTGTGACCCTCTCCAGCCCTCCACCTGAAAGCAGAGGATATTTTTTTCCCTTCTGCACAGGAATGGCCTCTACTCATTATCGAGATTTCCACGACAGCTTTTAAATGTCAGTTTTGTGAGTTTTAACCCAAAACATTTGAAAACAGTTTTCTTTTTGGCTCATCCACCACGGTTTGAAAACCGAGTTTGGTGTTTTATTGTTTCTGACAGTCCTCGCTGCCCATTTCTCTTCCTAGGAGCCTAAGTATTTCCAAAGGGTTTTACTCTAGGCTCGAGCTCTGTTCTAAGACAGAGTTGAAAGCAAACACATTCCCAGTTGCAGCTGTGTGTCACCGCCTGTGCACCTGCCCAGGCGCGGGCGAGGACGGTTAGAGGTAAGGCTGGGCGGGCACCAGGCAAGCTAGAAGCAAGGCTGGGAGCACAACAAGCATACAGTGGGGTCCCCCAGATGCCCAGAGCTGTGAAACAATGATGAATTCTTTGTGGATCTCTTAACTGTTCCTGCACACCCTTGCCAAAGGATTCCCTTGCCACCTACCTTACCCCAGCCTCTCCCCATCTGCAACAAGCAGCCGGGGACCTTGGTCTGGCTGGGAGATCATGAGGAGACAGAATGGTGTCCCTCCCCAAAGAACCCCAGATCCTCTGTTCTTCTGTTCATCTGCTTTGCTGATGTGCTGCTGTCTCTATGGTTGGTTGTTCACTAGCGTTAAAGTGCTTACTGTAATGCTTAGCCTAAGCATTGGGATGTTATAGTATTATCCAAATGTTAAGCTACTTCCAGTGATCATTTTCAAGGAGCTGGAAGGCTTTTCAAGTGAAAATGTTGATCCTATCAGGAAATAAATTGCTTACTTAGAAGGCACGGCATTTAACGCTGTGCAGGGCAACTAGCTTATTACTCACTGCTGTAGATGGGGCCACTCAGCTTGCGTGACAGGCTGCTGACTGTGACGGGTCCCTGGGTTCCCTCCAGTTGGCCCAGTGAATGCTAACTCCAGTGGGTTCAGGCTCTTTGTGGGCCAATCTGGAGCTTCCCCTGGAAACTGTTCCCCTTACGGATGGTTCCAGATGTGGACTCTGGGTCGGTTTTGAGGGGATTTCAGGCTTAAGGACCTTAGGTCAAGTCCTATAACCCCTCATTGGTTCTCGCTCCCTCCTCCTCAGTCCCCAGGTTCTGCCAAGGACACAGAGAAACTGTGACATGGAAATGTGACATGATTGGAAGCCTACTGTGTGCCAGGCTCTGTGCTAGGTGCTTTAGGCACTGTTTTTCTTCCAAGTTTCCAAAATACCTAGGAAATGGATTTTATTATAATTTCCATTTAGTAGATGAGGTGGCAGGTTCAGAAAAGGTAACAATGTATACGACTAGTAAGAGTTAATCTGGTTCTTAAACACATGCTCTTTCCTGTCACACTATGCTGAGTCCTGAAAGTTCCAGATTGTCCTAAGTTCCTTAGATACATCCCTGTGTGGGCAGGGATGAAATGGAGAAGACAGAAAGACACCATACCTTAGGACATCTGAGATAAGGCCAGGACACCAGGGATCCCTGCTACTGGAAGGAATTTTCCAGGAGCCTATTAGCAACCAGAACAAGGGTCACAGGTAGCTATCCAAGCCTTGTGGCTCCCCCCACCCCGAGGGCTGACATCCATAAGTGCAGTAACAAGTGGTCCCTCAGCTCATCTAGATGTTTGATAAGAGCTAAGAGAAATCATATCTCTATCAGCATAAGGTTAGGCAGATAAGGTTAAAATGCTGAAGGCTGAAATTGCTTTGTTCCTGGGGGCAATCACATCAGCTCCTGGAATTTGCCGCAGTTATCCTGTGTTGGTCAAAACGAATGTTGGTAGCTATCTCTTCCCGCCTGCCCCCAGCCCCCAACCCCCAAACCCCCTGCAAATAACCTAGATTTAATCTCCAGAAACAAATGAACTGGAGTGTTCGCAAGAAAAGAAAACACATCAGTGCCTTTTGCAAATGGCACTGGGGCAGAGAGGGTCTGTGGGCTGTCCCTGCCCCCCCCAATGGATCCCCACCAAGCAAAGATGCCCAAAACGGTCCTAGCTGTCTGTCCGCCCTCCCTCCCCCTCCAAAAGGGAATCTGTGGGTCCAGTGAGCTCAGGTCTTCTTGCCTGTCACTCACTCCTGATCAGCAGTAAGAGCTCCCATGCCCTCTCTGGTTATCGCCCTTTGTGTTACGGCTCCAGGCCATATCATCAACCTGCAGAACAGGACTTCTGTGTTCACAGAAGTCTTTGCAATGTCTCTGCTAATGGTTACTGAGGTAGCTGTCCCACCAAGTCTACCCCAGTTCTCACAGTTCTGTGGGTGGTGGTTGGCCTTGAGGGAGGTAAGCATGAGGATTCTATCTACAACACTTACTTACAAAAATGAGCTGATGTGGGAACTGTGGAGAAGAAGACATAATAGAAGGAAAGATTTGGTGCATTGAACCTCTGAAACGGGGAGTCAGTGAAACCTGAGCTCTTCTGGAAGAGTTTGGGGGTAGGTTGTTCAACTTAACTTGAGGGACTATGGTCAAAGAGAGTGCTTCCCATCCTCTTCGGTGTCACAGTACACAGAGAACATGATCATATTTGAACCATACACTGGGGGACAAGGTAAAGAGGTGTGGTGACTCAAAGCCAGAAGCAAAAGTTCAGGAAGTTCTGGCATCTTTGGCCCCACTGTCAGCCCAAGACCCAAAGGACCAAAGTCTGGGCACATTGGTGGGGACCTCCGTACCAGTCAATAGGTCAGTCTGATGAAAAGCCAGTGGAGCCCAATCCTACTACCATTGATGCATGTATTTTTCAGGCAGCTCGGGAACTAGCACAACCACTTGGGGTCCGGAGCAACCTCTTAATGCGCCCCCCCTACCCCAGGTCCAAACCCACCCCAGTCTAATCCTCCAGCAAAATCGAACTCCTGATGGCAAAGATGAGTCATTTTGATGACACATTATCAATTCTGTTTCTCTCAAACAGCCAGAACAGTGCAATAGAAGAGTGTATGAAGGGTGAGAATTTTTCTGATTCATGTCATTACTGGGCATTTAGTACATAATTTCTTCCTTCCATGAAATCTTTGAAAAAGGGGGCTCTACTTTGAAATGACATCTACCCAGAAGTCTAAGGATATAACCTGTATTGTATTTTGGATAATCCCCACCTTGCTACAACTTAGGTCTAATGTAAAACCATCTTTAAGTGGTCGTATTTTTATAATTGATTGTACCTTCAATTAAAGTTATTATACAACTAAATATCACAAAGATATGTGATACCCTTGACTGAAGTCTGGAGGACCACTACAAAAAAATAACCAAAGAAAAAAGTAACCTAAACTTGCTCGTATCTGTTTATCAAATTTAATTTAATTTAATAAGTGGGCTTGATACGACCCAGAAATCCTACTCGTAGATTTATGTACCCAAGAGAAATTTGTGCATAGATCTGCCAAAAGATATATGCAAGAATGTTTATAGCAGCTTTATTCATAATAACTCCAAATTGGAAATAACCCATACATCCATCAATAAAGAAATGGATAATTAAATTGTGCTATGTTCATATAATAGGCTACAAATCAGCAATAAAAGCTACAGACCACTGAAGACAACAGAGAAGAATCACAAAGACATTATGTTGAGCAATAGAAGCCAGACACGAAAGAGTATGTATTGTATGATTTCACTTACACGATATTCAAGAATAGGGATCTGGAGTGGTAACCTCCAGACAGAAAACCAGGAATTGACTAGAAAGAAAACAAGGAACTTCCTGGACACATATGCTGGACATGTGTTATGTCTTGATCTGAGTGCTGGTTACAAAGGTGTACACATCTGTAAACCTTGAGTAGCACACTCCAGATTGACACATTTTATGCACTTTACTGTATGTATCTCACTGAAAAAGAAAAATAGAGCTGGCAAGCATTTAGTACCTAGGAAAATTCCCCTAGTAACCTCACTTTCCCTTGTGTTAAAAATAATGATAAATAAATAAAGCTACAAGTTGAACCAGGCAAGGCCAGGACCCTCCACGAATGAACATCACATCAGGATCCATTGAAAAAACCACTGAATCAATCAGTAGATACACTTCTGCTGACGCGCTCCATCCTGAAGTCTCACCAGAGGGCTCATGCTACCCCTCTGCCTTCCACTTTCACATTTTCCTACCTGGGGTTTATTTCAGGCTCAGAAGTTGTCTCCAAAATTCTTAGATTGAAGCCTTAACCCTCAATGTGACTGTCTTTGAAGATATGGTCTTTAAAGAGGCAATTAAACTTAAATGCAGTCATTAAGGTAGGCCCTAATCTGATCTGACTTGTGTCTTGATTAGAAGAGGAGATTTGGACCCAGACACACACGGGAAAGACAGTTTGCTAAGACACAGGGAGAAGATGGCCATCTGCAAGCCAAGGAGAGAGGCCTCAGAGAGAATCAACCCTGTTGGCATCTTGACCTAGGGCTTCTAGCCTCCAAAACTGTAGAGAAAATTAACTTTCATATTTAAACCACCCAATCTCCCAGACTTTGTTATGGCCACCCAAGCTAAGACAGGTTTTCTCCATGTGAGACCACTCACATTCCCGCTCTTGCTTCGTGCCAACTGCATGTGCTTCACCTAAGTAGGTTTAATCTTATCCTTAATCTGTGCCCAAACCTCAATTCCAGAAGACATTTGACATTCTAGACCCAGGGCATACTCCAAGAACAAAGCACTGTAGACAAACACAGGAAGTCCAAGCCCTTTTCCTGAAAGGGAATAAAGAAGAGGTAGGGGAATGGAATTTAATACATGGAGACCCAAGCAACATTTTGTCTCCTTCACTTCAAGCCTCTCCCAAAGAGGGGTCATTGTTCTCCCTGATTTGACGAACTTTTTTAAGAAAAGAGAGAAGTGAATGATCAAGCGGATAAGAGCCAGAGAATCAAAGGGCTGTGCTTTTTTATGTCAACATTGTTAAACTCATGAAAGACTGACTTCTTCCAGGAAGATGGGGTAGATGTAGTTTTTTCCCATTCCATTTGCTAAGTCCAACTAGAAACCTCAGACATTGTGTATGAAACCATGGAAAAAGCAGGAAAATGGGCTAGAGAACTTGGGACCCAAAGAATGAAACCGTGGTGAATTCCCTGGACTTCCATGCTGTCCCATGTGTCCAGACATGGAGCTGAAGAAGCCGGTGACTGGAAAAACCCATGTGCACAAAAGAAGAGAAAGGATTGGGAAAGGAGCAGCCTAGTAAGACAGGTTATTTAAGACAATAACTGTTTCAATCAAACACCATGGAAAAAACCTGTGGCCCCACTCCTGTCAGAAAAGGCCAGCTGGGAAGGCTGGACTTTCATCTTCACAAGCTGCAGTGGGGCACCCCCACAGAGGGGATGTCAGAGAAGAGTAGGGAGTTGGAACATTACCTGGTTGGGGGGGGGG
>NC_081561.1:96328013-96426213 GCF_022355385.1 Mustela nigripes
CCCCCCCCCACCAGGTAATGTTCCAACTCCCTACTCTTCTCTGACATCCCCTCTGTGGGGGTGCCCCACTGCAGCTTGTGAAGATGAAAGTCCAGCCTTCCCAGCTGGCCTTTTCTGACAGGAGTGGGGCCACAGGTTTTTTTCCATGGTGTATACTGAAAACTACACAATGTTGATGAATGAAATCAAACAGGGTCTGCATTCATAAACATACCTTGTTCATGGATCAGAAGACTTAACATAGTAAAGATATCCATTCTTCCCAAACTGATATACAGCTTTAATGCAATTTATAATGTAATTTCTTAGTGTAAGTAATCTTGTTCAGTAAGGAACCAAAACTGTGTGGCACATAAACCAATAAATGGAATGAGGAATGAAATAGATTCACACAAATATGCCCAGCTGACTTTGGACAACAATGCAAAAAACAGTTCAGTGGAGTAAATAAAAGTAGTCTTTCCAACAAATGGTACCAGAACGACTGGACATCCAGACACACCCAAAAAATGAACTTAAGCCTCTATCTCACACCTTCTACAAAAATAAACTCAAAAGGGAGTACAGGCTCAAATGTAAAAATATAAAATGTTTAGGAAAAAAATAGCGGAATATTTTTGAGATTAAGAGCTAGGCAAAGACTTTTTAGACTTAACACCAAAAACACAATTCATAAAAGAAAAATAGAACATTGGATTCTGGTAAAACTGAAAACTTTTGTACTACCAGAAACGATGTTAAGAGAATGAAGAGACAAGCTACTGATGGTGAGAACATATCTGAAATCCACATAGCCAACAAAGGTCCAGTCTCTTAAATACATAAAGTGTTCTCAAAATTTAACAGTTAAAAAAAAAAAAAAATCTCTTTAGAAAACGGGCAAAGCACCTGAAGCGAGATTTCACAGAGGAGACCTACAGCTGATAACCACGTATACATAAAGATGTTCAGCACTTTTTTTTTTTTTTTTTTTTTTTTTTTTGCCATTGGGGGAAAGGCAAATTAAAACCACAGCGGGGTCTCACAACATACTTATCAGGATAGCAAGGATGCAGAGAAACCGTATTACTCAGGCATTGCTGCTGGGAGTGCAAAATGGGGCAGCCACTTTGGAAAGCACTTTGGCAGTATCTTAAAAAGAATAAACCCGCAGCTACCATAGGACTCAGCAGTTGCACCTCTGGGCATTTATCCCAGAGAAATGAAACACGTTCACACAAAAACCTGGCACACATGTTTATAGCGGCTTTATTCATAAGAGCCCCCAGCTGGAAAAATCCTAGATGTTCTCCGGTGGGGCAACTAGTTGTCCAAACTATGGCACACTCTTACCACGGAATACTCCTCAGCAGTTAAAAGGAGCAAACTACTGACACACATAACAATTGCCTGGATGAATCCATAGAGAATTGGGACGAGTGAACAATTCAATCCTGTATGAAATTCTGTAGATAATATTATCAAAAGGACAAAATTATAAAATGAGAAAGAGATTAGTGGCTGGCATGTGTCAGTAGAGAGGGAAGTGAATTTGGCTCTAACTTTTCAACATGAGGGCTCCTGGCTGGCTCAGTCAGCTAAGTGTCTGCGTTTAGCATGTTCCCAAGGTCATGGGATCAAGCCCTGCATCAGGCTCCTTGCACAGCGTGGGGCCTGTTTCTCCCTCTCCTTCTGCCCCTCTCTATCCCCAGCTCATGCTCTCTCTCCTAAATAAATAAATCTTTAAGAAAAATAAAATTTCAACATGAGGTATCTTGTGCTGTTGGAAATGTTCTGTATCTTGACTGCGTCACTATGGATATCTTGGCTGTGATATTGGACCACAGTTTTGTAGCATGTCACCATTGGGGGGACATTGGTGAGAGGCATGTGGGATCTCTCTGTGTGGTTTCTTACAACTGCATGTGAATCTGCAGTTATTTCAAAAAGTCCAATTAAAACAAAACAAAACACAAAAACAAACAAACAAAAAAACATGAGAAAGAATAAGTTCATACTAACAGTACCAGGAGAAAATTCTTGAGATAGACTCTGGTTTGGCATGCTGTGCATTTTATAAACACAGACTTTCTTAGAGTTTAGTTTGTAATTATGCAATATAGAAAGGAAAGGATAAAACAATGACATCAATAGAGTGAACTTGCTTTGCTGATGTAAACTTGCAGCTCTGGGCCCTTCAAGATGGAGGATCGCCCTTGGTAGAACTCAGAGTCTATCCAGGAGAATCCGCCCAGCTGTGGGCTGGCTTCTCCTCACAAACGTGCCATGAAGGAGAAGCTGACAGAACCCTACTCTCTTGTGCTCCTAAGTCCCAGAAAGGAGGTTAAGTGTGATAGGGACACATTTCAAGATTTGAAAAAACTCTCCTTCAGTCAAACATGGAGCCCATCTCTGATGCTTTACATGATAAAAGGAGCTCAGCTTTTGACTTCTGCCCAGTTTCACGATATCATCAACAAATAGCTGGGCAAGAGCTAAGCACATGTGCCCAGAATACCAGGGAGGAAGTGGAGCCCACCCCGGGGTGGGGCATTAGAAGGACAGGACCCCAGGAAAGACACAGGAAGTGATGGGCCAGTGTACAGTACACAGTCCCTACTTCTGGGATATTGGTCCCAGTGTCTAAGGAAATGCTCCTTTCTTGTCCTGCAGGCACGGACATTAGCATGACCTACACTTGACATTGTTGGGAGGGAGGGAGATAGAGCAAAAATCCAAGAAAAATGGCTAGAAATTCTATCATCGCCATCTGACATCTGACCTCTGGCCTATGGCTTCAGCACAGGACAACTGAAACCATGAGTAGATAAGGTACACCACAGCATCTCTTCCATTTGTCCCTGAATGTGTGCCCCAGCCATGGAGGAGAGGAAATATGTACCCTGTCACCCAGGGCGCAGTCTGAGACAACTCACTACACACTAAAAACTTCTTTCAGGTTGGTTGTTTGCAGAAGACTCCATATCTGTTTTATCATTATAAAATGATGTGCTGAATTACTCACCATCATGCAACCTGACCCCTCAGAGAGTTGGCCACTCTCAGCTCATGGCTTTGGGCAGAGAGGTCTTGCCACGCTGTGGCTGAGCATCCGGGCTCTGGAAGTGACCCGTATGGATTCAGGCCCTGCCTCTGCCTTTTGCTAATGGATGACCTAAAGCAAGTTCCTAATCGTTCTGTGCCTGAGTTTCCTCATCTATATATAAGGATTAATTATAGCAGTTCCTACCCCATAGAGTTATTGAGAAGCTTAAGGAAATTTAAATGCCTCAAATTCTTAGAACACATGCTCAATCAATGTTCATTTTTATCATTATGAGTTACACTCTGGCATTTTAGAGCTATACCTAAATCCCACTTGAAAAGCAGTAGATAGCATAACAAAGACAAGCTTGCAAGGTAAAAAAAAAAAAAAAAGAGAGAGAGAGAAAGAAAGAAAGAAAAAAAACCTGGAAAATTTCTTTTTCTCAAAGATTTTATTCACTTGTTACAGAGAGAAGAGAGAGAGAGGGGACACACGTGGGAGGAGGAGCTGAGGGAGGGGGAGAAGCAGGCTCCTGCTGAGCAGGGAGCCAGCCCGACACGGGGCTCTATCCCAGAACCCTGAGATCATGACCTGAGCCGAAGGGACCCCTGGGAAATTATTTTTGTCTCGAGATAGTGGATTTAGAGATATGGCAATATGTTTTTGTCGTATTGGCAAGAACATTTGGGCACACATTTGTATTATTGCCACTTGCAAGTGAGAGTTCGGAATGCATTCAGTAATTAAAACTGCCTCCCTCTCTTGCAACATGGCATAACATAAGGAGGAGACACAGAGTTTAGGCTCGGCAACTTTGTGTGTCAGCATGACCCATACACCCCCGCCCTGCCTAATAAATGGATAAATACTCCATTTTGACTATGGTGACACTCTCCATGCCCTCCACAGCGGCTGTTTTGTTGGCTACATCCGGGAGATCTGCGAGGCTGTGGAGAACGTTAACGGGGTTCAAACGCCGGCCTTTTGCGGCAGGCTTTTCGTTGGAATGTGGTTCAAGGAGGACCCTCTGAAGCTCGCCCAAGTTAAACACAGGATTTGTCACACACGCGGCAATGACATTAAACTGGTGTGGGAGGGGGAGGAGGGGGGTGCTCCGGCTTTCTCTGAAGCAAGGGACCCTGGCCCAACTTTTCAAGTGAGGGCCCCAAGGTCTGCATTGGGGTGGGGGCGGGGGAGGCTGCTCTAACGAGTTACCTTTAAATCAAGACTCCTGAGAAGCCAGAATCATTTGTTGTGTGCAAGGAACTGTTACCAGCTGTTTTCTGTTTCCACTGAGGGCAGGACAGGAGGAAATAGAATGGATCAAACAGCACAGACAGGATTTAGGTTCAGTACGAAAGAAATGTCCTGACAGTGAGAATTATTGAACAGTCAGGAAGAAAGCTATGCGGGGCACTTTCAGACCCTCTTCTCTGAATATCTTTTTGAGAAAACTCAACATGGGCTGAGGGGAGAAGGCTCTCTCCAATCTGTGATAGGCAGCCAACATCCCACAAGAGGGGTACCCACTGAGGAGCTCCTGATTTCCTGAAATATCGGTGGAAAATAAAAAGTCCTCCAGACTAAAAACGGAACCACATACTCCCATAATCTTGATTAATAGCTTTCCTTTTTAAAATGTAAATATTGCCGTGTGGTCACAGGCACCAGCCATTCCTAACGCTGTAAATCACCAGAATCGGATAATCTCCTAAAAGCCAATTAGGATGGTCCCCCCCCCACCCCCACCGCGGGGAATGAAGGTTTAATGAGCCCAGGAAAAGGCCCCAGGAACTACACACTGAGGTGGGCCCTCGGTGCCGGGAAAGAGAACAGCTGCTGAAGTCAGAGAGGACAAAAGGACAGGAACACCCCAAATCACCCACCTTCTTCATGATTTTATCAAAGTTTCTATCAACCCACACGACTGTGGAGGGACACTGCAGATCTTCTGGCCCACCTCTGGCTCCATGGTCTGCGTTCCAGGTGTGAGAAGACGGTCAAGATGCCTTCTAGACTCATCATTCTCTGATTTCTGGGATGCCTCTATTTCCCAAAAAGCCACACATTCTGTCTTCAAGAGATCCTCACAGAGTCCCATGGAGGAGGATCCCCTGATGATGATAAAGTTAGAGTCATTAGTGATACACAGCATTGGGCCACCCTAGAAGGAATGGAAATTTCAGTGGGAAAATAAAGAGATTATATATAATTAGATAACAATAGCTGACATTTAGGGAGAACCTAATATGTGCCAGGAAAATATGCCAAGTGATTTTCATGGGTCATCTCATTTAATCCTCACACCAATGCTTTATCATTCCCGTCTAGAAAACCACGCGAGGAAACCATTACACCAAGAGGCTAGGAATCATTCAAGGCCTCCCAGCTGACGGGCAGAGGCTAAACTCCGAAGGAATGTGCTGGATGGGCATCCTCGTTCTCTTTTTGGAGCCACGTCTTTGGTTCTCTCTTCACTCATCTTTTCCACTGAGCTTGTGGGGCGAGACTGAATAGGTCTTGATGGTCACCAAAGGAACCCCAGGAAAGAGAACAAAGAGTAAAGAAACTTGGACCAGCTCTGGGACTCAGGAGAAAAGTCCTCAGGCTCTTGGTCACTTCCTCCTCTGTCAGTGAAAGGAGTGAGATCCCAAGGGCCAAAATTCTTGCTCCCCTTTTCTCTCCATACCTGCCCCAGGCCACCTCCCTCCTGTTGAGCCAGAATACAGTTGAAAATCTTTGTCAACACAGTACTTGTGGTCAAAATGAAATTTAAAAAAAAATTTTTTGCTATTCTTGACCCGACACATGGCCTGTTCTTTTTTTAAGGCATCTCAAACCCACTTAGAACTCAGGCATAACATCATCACAGCAGGACTAGCCGGAAAATCATGACCACCTCAACAAAGGTAATGATCCCAACAGGAGCAAACACCTGTATAAGGCAAGGGAGTGTTGAAGAGGGGCCCTGGGATCTTGGCCTCAAGATGACATTGGGTACCACTCCTGAATTCAGGCTGGGAGGTAGAGCAGAACCAATGAGAGAGCTTCCCAGCCTTAGTCCAGTCCACAAACCAGCAAAAGGATCCTATCATCAGCCAGAGGGAGAATGTCTGGGTCCCTATACCAGGGACCTCTGTCCGCTTTCCAAACACCGTGTTACCTTTTTTAATTAAAAAGTTCATTCAGTCCCAGTGAAACCAAGCTTTGTTTCCAGAGACCTCTTTCTTGCTCTTCTTAACTCCTCAGGTCGAGAAGAAAAATAATTCTCAAGAGCCAAAGAGCACCTGCCCACAGGAAATATCTGCATGTCCAACAGACTTGAAATTGGTGTGCAGAACTAGTTCACAGAAATGACTAAGAAGTAATTCTAGACATTGAAAAGGAAATGTTTCAGAAGAATGAAGAGTCCAGAGGGAGAGATGAAGACAGAAAGAGGGTTTGGCAACTACCCCTGGCCCCAGCAGACAGAGCAGGATTCTCCCTTTATCTGTCTTCCTTGAAGGAAACTGCAGGACTAGAGGCTGATGACATTTCTTGGGTGGACAAAGCAGCACACTTTGTATTCATTGCTTTGCCTTTCAACTATTTCCCCTCAAGGAAACATCTTAATAAAGCAGTTCAGCGTGAGTCTGAATTTTTCTTTGTGCTTTTTTTTTTAAGATTTTATTTATTTGAGAGAGAGCGAGAGAGCATGAGAGGGGAGAAGGTCAGAGGGAGAAGCAAACTCCCCATGGAGCTGGGAGCCTGATGTAGGACTCGATCTGGGGACTCCAGGATTATGACCTGAGCCAAAGGCAGTTGCTTAACCAACTGAGCCACCCAGGTGCCCCTTTTCTTTGTGCTTATTAAAGTGGCTAGCTACCTAAATATGCTCCATGTGGGGATTTAATTCTAAGTTCACCTTCTCACATCAAGTCCAGAAGAATAACAACAGAGCTTTGGGTTGGGGTGGGGGAGACATTTTTCCACACTTAGGATATGACTTAAAATGGAGAAAAGAAATATGAGGGGGAAAGAGTTGCAATGACTCTGGCAAGATACTTTAAATGAGAAAAAGACATAAGCAGGAACCTCAAAAAAGGCCAAGAAAGACAAAAAAGAAAAAAGAATAGGGTCATCGAGCATGTCTGAACATTGGGATCCACCATTTATTTATTCCTTCTTCTATCTTTCCCATTGGCAAGGTTGAATCCAAGAGAATAGGGTAAGTAAGATGGCCCAATGTTAATGTTTTAACTACCACATGGGGCCTGGTAGTCTATCATCATCATCACCAACATCACCATCATCACCATCGTCAC
Source organism: Mustela nigripes (assembly GCF_022355385.1). Lineage (NCBI taxonomy): Eukaryota > Metazoa > Chordata > Mammalia > Carnivora > Mustelidae > Mustela > Mustela nigripes. Next base: position 96,335,343 of record NC_081561.1, read on the forward strand.
CATTGTCACCACCATCTTCATCTATATTCAAGTGCCTGCTTACTAATATGGCCCACACTTTCTGCCATGACAACTTAGAGAGATAAAAAATTCAAAAAAGTAAAGATTGCTGGAGGGATCACTGGAGATGCTGCTGGGCTAGCTCTTGCCTGACTGTTGAAAGACAGTGATGGGATAGAGTATTTAAAATCTATGAGAAGACTTGGAGAGAGCTACTCCAGAAGAAAACACCCTTTGGTACCAACTCTGGGGTTTGTGGGTAGGTTTTCTATTTTTGAAGTCCTGGATTCCAGGTAAATAAAATGTTTCTTGGGAAGTAGACTGACTATCCATCAGGCAACTCTCAAGGACCTACAGTTCATTAGAAGCAGAAAGCCACTAAAGAGGGTGTCGACGTGATCTGGAGGGCTTCAAGAATTTAAGAAGATCTACATACTCAGTAATGCCTGGCTCTTGAGTGGAAGAAGGGACAGACTGGGGATACTGGGGAAAAGACAGGGCATTCACGGCCAAAAAAAGCTGAGTTTCTGAAGTTTACACTGGGGTTTTGTACATCCTACCTGCATACAAAGATGATGAATAAAGACACTGAGTTTCTCACTGCTAATTTCTTAACCTATCTAAAACAAACAATTAATGAGAAAGAAAACCTGTATAAACAAAATTTCCCCTAGACTAGCCCATTAAAGAAAGAACTATATGTTTAATAGCTGCAGTGAACAAACTGATCATCATGAAAAAGAAAAATAAGAAAAAGACACCCCCCCCAAAATGGGGGAATTCTAGATAAAGAGACATATTTCCTACAAACAAGTATGCAAACAAAACAGATCAGACAAAAAGCACTAGAGAAATAGGAGAGGAAGCTGAACAATGGCTTTATTGATTTAAGACATGTGGATTTCATTAGGAAAGCTGAATGCATAAAAATGGGTTGTGATATCTGAAACAAGGCAAGGAGCAAAATTAGGTCACAGAACTCCTCGGACAAAAGGAATGATGAATCTTTATTAGGTAATTGGACTCGGAGGTAGGAGGAGAAAAATAACTCTTTTCCTCCCCAATCCCCCATCCCTTTGGAGAGTTTTTAAGCCTTCAAAGGTAAGTCTACATGTTGAATTGAAATGGCAAATCCCAGGGCCCCACTTTCTGACACAGCATCTGCACTGCCAAAGAAGCCTTGAGCCAGAAACTAGAGATTCCCCAGGAAAAACACTCACACTGATATGGAAATAAATAATGTAGAGATCAAAGCAATGCTTGTAAGATGTCCCAGTGGCCCCAACACAAAGCTTTGGCTGAATTTGAAAGTAATAAAGTAGCAATAATAATATTTTTTCACTTGGATAGACATTTTCCTCTTAAGAGCTCATAACCCAAGGTAGCTTATACAAAGGCTATATGCTATTCATATGGGAGCCTCATTTTAATAATAATGACACACAAGTGACAATCACTGGACTGTTCAGATGAAACAATTTGTATTTCAACAAATACGGAGACAGTGCAATGGCAATCCTTTTGCATAAATCCCTTAAATTCAATTTTGAACCTTTGGCTTGGCGTGCTGAACCAAGGCAAAATTTTTAATTAAGAGAAATGGTCTGTTGAACCATTTTATCTTTCTTTCTGTCCTCTTTCCTCTGGGCATGCCTTTTTCTAGAACATTCTCGCTTTTATTCTGTGCCTTAGATGTCTTCTCCTGCATCCTACCAAAAACTATGGCCCTTCCCTGACACCTTGCACTTCCCTTTGGCTCAGAATCTTGTTCCCCTGGGACAGACCGTGGAAGGGTGTCTCACATCCACAGACACAGGAAGGAGTTATGGGGTTAATGTTTTATCCTCGTTAAATAATATTTCCACCTAAATGGCAGCCTTAGACATTTCAACACACAATGTTATAAAGTCAGCTAAATAACTGTGGATGAATTAGTGTCTATTTTAAGATCAACTTTTATACCTTAGAGTAGTACACAAGATTTTAGAACAACTTATTTGTGCAAAGGTATCTTGCTAAACTCTTTGAAACAACACAGGCAGATATAACACTTCACCAACCCAGTCTCCAGAATTCAAGACAAGATGAGGAAAGTAAGCCAGGAAACTTTAATTCAAGGCTGGTATGTGGCATGAGGGAGGGATCTAGAGACCTGAGGTTGAGAAGGGCTCTCAAGCACAAAATGTTCTGAAGTTCAGATTTCAAAAGGTAGTTTGGAGAGGATCAGGACAGACAAAAAAGCTTGAGTAAAGGTAGGAAGGGTCCTCATGGGAGCTTGTTCCTTAGACAGCCCTCAGGAATGTACCAGGGATGGAAGGCCTCAATGATGTAGATGAAAAACAGGGATCCCAAGAGGGATCCCGGCATCAGCCATCCACCTCACAGCCTCCCTGCCAACCAGCATAGTCCTGGCTTTCACCCACTGGACTCCTAATGGAGGTTAGAGAGAGAGCGTTGTGGGAATAGAAAAGACTAGAAAGACATGTTGGGATTCCATGTGGCAGATCCCAAATGCCAAGCCAAGAAATTTGAACCAAATTCCAAGGGTCTTAGGGAGCCTCAGAAAGCACAAAAAAATAACCTTTTCAGACTCACCCACGTGCAAGTGTGTGTGACTGTGAGTGTGCATGTGTTGTGTGCACATGCCTAGGCACGAGTGTGAAGTTGTGTATGACAGTATATGTCTGTGTGTGTCTGTGGGTGTGTGTGAGAATGTGGGTGTGTCAGAATATGTGTACATGTATCTGTGTGTGTGTGCATAGGTCTAGATGGGGGTGGGCTATGAGCACTACATGTCTCTGTGTGCATGCTCATGGGTAGGTATGTGCCTTAGTCGCGGGGGGAGGGTGGACAGGGTGAGATGAATCAGTGACTGACTACCTGACTCTGGATGTCACTGCCATCTTGGGAGGGAGGACAGACAGTTCAACAGCCTCCGCCCTGGCATGGATTCTCTCCGGCACCTCCTGCCCACGTGTGAAGGATAAAGATCGGTGAAGGATGAGTGTCCTTCCTCATGTGTGCTTCCTCCCTTAGGGGGTGCAAGACCTCCCTTTTCAGCCTTTCTCTTCCTTATGCCCTAGTTTCGTAGGGTATAAGAATATATATATACACACGTGCCTCTGTATGAGTGCACGTGTGTATATACGTGCACGGGCAATTTTTAAAACATAGGGCACACAGAAGAGATGTGTTATAGGGTCCTTTCTGGGTCCTCTTCAAACTGTCACTTATTAACAATGTGACCTTGGACAGGTCATGTCATTCATTCTACAAGTGTTCATGAAATGCCAAATATGTACATAGCATTATGCTTCTTGCTGGAGTGACTTTTTTTTTTTTAAGTTTTATTTATTTTAGGGAGAGAAACAGAGAGAGAGAAGTTGGGGGAGGAGCAGAGGGAAAGGGAGAGAGAGAATCCTTAAGCAGACTCCCTCACTGAGTGCAGAGCCCAATGCGGGGCTTGATCCCGGGACTCTGAGATCATGACCTGAGCAGAAATCAAGGGTTGGCAGTCTAACTGACTGAGCCACTCAGGCACCCCATTGCTGGAGTGATTTTAGGAACAAAACAGATGTGGCACTGACTGTCTAGCTACATTAAAGCAAAGCATACAATCTGATAGGAGAGAAATGGTCCGATTAGTTTGACTGACATTGCATTATGGATATAAACATTCAAGAGTCATTTGTATGTAAAAAAAAAAAAAAACACACAGATCTGTAACTATACATTGAGAAAAATGTTTTGAATCAAACTTTTAGTGACCTGGGAAAGGAGTATTTGGGCAACCTCCTTTCCTCTGGAGAAACTAGGAAAAGCTTCCTCATCTGTTAATTCGGATCCTGGCCATGAACCAGTGATGAGTAAGCACGCCTGTGCGTGTACCGCCATGTCTGATAAGATAGCAGCCATCATGACAGGATTGTGGTAGAGGCGGAGCATTCAAAAATATATTCTGTTGGCTCTGGTTATGGAAAAAGGAGAAATGACATTGGCTGGCAACAGGGGCCAGGGAGGCAGCCAGGCTGGGAGAACACAGCAACCACAGACCATTTCTCAGAAGCAAAAACATCCAAGGGCTGGAGCACCAGTGGGAGAACCACTGCAGAGCTGAGCCTGGAGACCACTAAGGACAAGCAGTCCCCATGCTCCCAGTGCAGAGAAGGAGCTGCATCGCCACGGGTCTCGAGACATCTGAGCCAAGCACCGCTCTGGTCTCTTTTCCCCCAGTACACAGCGCCATCTTGAAACACTACAGAGAAATATGTGACAGAATCTGACCCATACATACTTTCCCAAATTATAAGTATCTGTCAGGTCAATCTCCAACTTCTGAAGTGTTCGAAGTTGAACATCATTTTTCCATTAACTGGCAGCTCCCAGTGACAGGTGGATACTCTGTTCACTGAGTCACTGGCCAGTTGAAGAGAATCTTTGCAAGGTTTTGTTTGGGGGTTGTTGGTGAGGTTTTTTGTTTTTTTCTTTTTGGTTTTTTTTTTTTTTTTGCCTTTTTTTTTTGTAGCAAAAGATATTTAACATAAAATTTTACATTTTCACCACTTTTTTAAAAGATTTGATTTACTTATTAGAGAGAGAGAGAGACCTCAACAAGCAGGGGCAGAGGCAGAGAGAGAAGCAGACTCTGCTGAGTGGACAGCCTGATGCAGGGCTCGATGCTACAACTCAGGATCGTGACTTGAGCTGAAGGCAGATGCTTAACACCCCCATTTTCACCGTTTTTAAAGACACTTTTCAGCCATTAAGTATATTTGCATTGTTGAGCAAACCATCACGCCATCCAGCTCCAGAACTCCTTTCATCCAAACTGAAACTCTGTACCCATTAAACAACAACTCCCCATTCTGCCCTCCTCTTGCCCCAACAACCCAGTAACCATCCTTCTAATTATTGCCTGGATGAATTCCACTGCTCCAGATACCTCGTAGACGCGGAATGATACCATAATGTGCTAGTGGCTTTTAGAAGGTAATACAGCTTCCACATGTGTGTGAGCCTGCGAAACAGGTGAAAAATGGAGCCCATCTGGCCAGAGAGGTAGTAGAGTGTGAGGAGGTGGGCAGTGGAGGCAGAAGCCTGCTGTTGGAGCCTGGGCCCAGCCTTACAAGCTGTGTGACTGGGGCAAGTCACAGCAACTCTCTGTGCCAAGACTACCCCCATGTAAAATAGAAGTAATAACAGCGCATATCCGTGGGGCTATTGTGAGGGTCCGATAATATATGTAAAGCACTGGCAACAACACCTGGCACCTAGGTGACATTGGACAAATATTAATATAATTTAAAACAAAGGACATACATGAACATCTGTATAATTACGAAGTTTCTATTCTCACAGAACACTGAAATATTTTGAACCGATTATTATGTAAAAAGAAAAAAGTATACTTTCAAAAAGCTTGCATTGGAAAACTAAACATGCATTTTCTATTTGAAACAATGAAAGAAAAATTTGTTGACTACAGCAGCCCAAGTAAAACTTAAAACACTAGGTGATGAAGCAAAAATAGCTTAATATCACTAATACTCACAGGTAACAGCTAGAGATACTGGAAATATGGTAAGCAGTGAATTCTCAGAGAGAGAGAGAGAAAAAAATTCCTCTAGCATATTTATGAAGAGATTTTCCCATTATTGAACAAAAAGATGTCTACTTATTTTAGAAAAGCTCATTTTATGAATTCTAAAAAACTGAAAAGATCATTTTGAGTATAGACTTTGTATAAGAAATTCCCACATATTCACTTTCTCTGCCCCGTTTTTCTTCTCAGTCAGAAGTCATCATGGTCATTTTGTGGCTTAACTTGGCCACTAGTCTTCTGGAGTTCCGTCGTCTCCTGTCCTAGGACTTTGACCAGAAAGTCATGCTGTCTCCACTGTGGGGCCCAGCGCTGGCCTTCCAGTATCATGGGTGAAATGTGCATCCTGTCACAGACTGGCTTTTTTCCCCCCACACATTTTATGGCTTTGGCATGGAATTAGCATTGGAATAGACCAAAATCAGAAAAGCCTAGTGTAGTTTACTGGGAAGCCACTGAGAGGGTCATTTGAGTCAGGCCATGGGTGTTCAAGTGGGGCAGCCAGAGGCCACATCTCTGCTCCCTCCTTGAATCTGAAATAAGTGGTTCTTCACTTACAGCAGGAGGCCTGGAAGGACAAAGAATTAAATTGCTTTGCCCCTTCAGGGCCCATGGCAGAAATACAATTCTCTTTTTAGAGAGAATACTCACACTTCTCTCTTATCTAAAGCTTTCACTTCGCTTTTGGTGCTGTGCTGGCCCCCTCAGAGTCTGTCGTCTCTACAGGGTTTTTCTGAAATGCTGACTCAGGAAGCACAGGGAATGCACCCTGACAAGTAAAGCTCCCGTCTCTGCCATTCACTGAGGGGCTTTGTTTTCTGGTATCACGCCCCTCCTCCCTTACCCAAAGACTTTATTTGCTAATAAAGACTCAAGACTTCAGCCACAGGGAAAAGAAAGGGAACCCATGGAAATTAGTGGAATCCCAGTAAAAGGGAAAATATTTCGTTAATTTTATTTTTAAATAGCAGGCTTTCACGGGTACTAGAAAATTTCCCTAAAGTTGTTTCATTAAAAAGCACGGTATGTGTCAGAGTATGAAAACAGGAAAGGGGGGAGAGAGTAGCCGTTGTTTGATCATCTCACTCAAGGGGAAATTTGGCTGAGACAAACAGTTCTCAGAAATAGCAATCGTTTCATGAATCTGATGTTTTCAATGGTTGTGGTACCCTCTGAGTCAGGCTTGGACTCAAAGTCCACTGCCTTTACGGGTATGAAAGACAGGGTTAAGTCAGTGGACCCTCTTAGGACTTGAAAGAATTAATTTGGGGCCCAAAGTGGTGAGAATTTCACTATCACAGAGTAACTTTCGTTTGTGAGGACTGGAAAAGAAAAATAAGACATAATTAAATTTTTGGCAATGATAGGGAAATTGGTGATTATAGGAAAAACAAAGAAACGTCCTTGGATGATTCAAAAGGATAAATATTAACATTAGACTTGATAATCAGATAGTCACAATAAAATTTCTAAGGGAGTTACAAAAAGACTGGTTATAGAATACATATAACTTCCAGACTAGTTGCGGGGGGGTAAGCAGTACAGAAAAGAAAATTCATTTCCTAAATTTATATAAAAATTGTATTACTTATATTTTTTAAAAAAGGAAAAATTGAGGGGCCTTTGGGTGGCTCAGTCAGTTAAGTATTCAACTCTTGATTTTGGCTCAGGTCGTGATCTCAGGGTGGTGAGATGGAGCCTCCTGTCGGGGAAGTCTCTCTTCCTCTCTCCCTGCCCCGCCCCTTCCTGTTCACATGCACTCTCTCTCTCTCTCTCAAATATATAAATAAATAAGATCTTTTTTTAAAGAAAGGACAATTTAAAAATGACTGAACTAAGCATGCAATTTAAGAGGTTAACTTTGAAAAACAGTAGAATCCACCCAGAGATTAGAAACAATATAATCCCTCCACAGAGAGTACAAAAAAGAAAAGAGAAGAAAGGCAAGAGCAGAAATTAATGAAATGGGAAAAATAAAAACAGGAGAGAGGTTCCAGATGCCAGAGTTTGGATCTTTACAAAGATTAATAAATGAATACTTGTCTAGCATAAATGATCAAGAAAAAAAGAGAGATGGTATAAATAAACAATATTAGGACTAAGGGGGGAAAATGGGCCAAACCACAGATAGAGTGGAGATTATAAAGATTAAAAAAATTATGAATAAGTTTATAAAAATAAATTGAAAACTTAGATTAAATGGACAATTTCCTAGAATGGCTCAGGTGGTAATAAAAAATCTGAATGGTTTGGTAACTACAAACAAAATTAGATCAATAGTTTAAAATCTTCCCACAATAAAACCAAGCCTGGGTTTTACAGGTGACTTCTCCCAAAGTTCAAGAACAGATATTTTCTTTTCTTCTTCTTCTTCTTCTTTTTTTTTTAGGAACAGATATTTTCAATGTTACCGAACTCTTTCAAAAAGTAGAAAAAGAGGAAACATTACCTCAATTTACATTACAAAATTAGCATAATTCTTTTTTGAAAACCAGTGGCAGGGGTTGGGTGGAGTGGGGTTCTCACACAGAAGAATAGAAGCAAAAACCCTAAAGAAAATACTGGTAACCTGAGTTCTATCTGTCGTGTACTACATCATAATCAAGTTAGGTTTATTTTAGTGATGCAAGTGTACTGCAAACTCAGAAAATCTGTTGGTGTAATTGAACTGCAAACTCAGAAAATCTGTTGGTGTAATTGACATTAAAGATTAAGAAGAGGAGGGGAGATGATCATTTAGATTCAGAAAAAGCATTCAGTGAAAGTCAGTGTGCAGCTGAGTAGGAAGAAAATAGAATTTCCTTCGTTTACTCAAAGGTCCCCATTAAAAAAATGACAATAAATACCTTCTTTAGTGCTGAGATGTTAAAAATGTTTATCTTTTGAAACCAAGAACAATTCAAGGACATGCATTCTCACTTCTATTCCATCTTGTTTTAGAAGTTTAAGTCTTCCTAGATAAGCACAAAAAGATAAAAGATATAAGAACTGAAAAGGAGGAAACAAAATTAGTACTGTGTGTAGATCATATGACTGTCTGCATAGAAAACCTGGGGGAATAAAATCTATAAATCATTAACATTCGAGTTTCCAGCATGGTTATTAGATATAATACCAATTCGTAAGAGCTCATTGTACTGTCCATACCAATAAAAAGTATTAAGAGTTTTATGTTTTAAAGAGATACCATTTACAAGATCAAGAAATACATATGATATTTAGGAATAAATTTAGAAAAAACACATGCAATAATTTTCTGCAAAAAAATTCTATAAATGTATATTTAAAAACATTAGAACATTTATATAAATGGGAGGACATGCTAATTCCACAGATTAGAAAGCACGATTTCCCAAAGATGTCACTTCTTATACAAGGGATTTATAGATTTAATGAAAGTCCAATTGAAATCCCTAAATTATTTTTCTTAGAAGTTGACAAACAAACTCTAAAATTTATACAAAAGGGCAAAGAGCTTATTAAAGTCAAAACCTCTTGAAGATAAAGAAGGTTGGGAGACGTCCTCAACCAGACAGCAAAACTCACTACAATACTACAGTAATTAAGATAATCTGATCTGTCTTAATGGAATAGACAAACAGACCAATGGGACAGACTAACATGCTTAGACTCACCCCCCGAGATCATGACCTGAGTTGAAACCGAGAGTCAGACACTTAGACACTTAACCTACTGTCACCCAGCTCTATTAAAAAAATAAGCAACTCAATGGAAAAAGACCTACCCCCCCAAAAAAGAACACATATTCCACAAAGGAAGAATCCAAATATTAACAGACATCTAAAGATGCTCAACTATTTGTAATTGGAGAAATGCAAAATAAAACCCCAATGAGATGTAATTTTAAACACATGATTGGCAAATATTAAAATCCTTAACAATATCAGGTGTTCCTATGTATAGCATAGTGACTGTAGTTAATAACACTGTATGGCCTATTTGAAAGTTGCTAACAAAGTAGATCCTAAATGTTCTTAGCACAAGACAAAATTTTGTAACTACGTATGGTCACCAATGTTAACTAGACTGATGGTTGTTATGATTCTGCAATATATACACATACCAAAATCATATGTTTTATACCTGAAACTAATATAATGTTGTATGTCAATTACATCTCAATTTTTAAAAAGTGTTCATGAAGACGTGGAGCAACGGGAAGTCTCACGTGTTGTACGGTAAAAATCAGTACAACCTTCAGCATCGTCTATTACATTTGGCCCAGCAATTCCACTCTTAGATACTTAAAGACACTAGCAAAATTCTTGCACATGTAAACCAGGAGACACTTATAAGATTGTTTAGAGTAGCGTTGTTTGTGATAAATAAAAAAGACTTAAAACCACCTACGATTTCCATCAACAGTGAAATGAATAAATATAATGTAATAAGTCATAGAATAGAATACCAAATAGCTATGTACAAGAGCATGAATGAATCCCCAAAATGTTGAAGGGGACAAAAGTGAATCCTGAAAATACTTCAAGCAGTCAAGATGAGATTTTAGAAAATGAGGAATGAGCTGGACACAGAGAGGAAAGGCTGTCGCAATCATAGAGACAAGGGAAAGCATAACCCGTTTAGGATCTGCAAATGCTCGCTTTTTCCATCAATACTGACCTAACACGGATCTTCTGTATCCATGAATTCACTGCTGATAACTTTTATAAACCATGAGAAATTCTGTATAACTGAATTGTTTCTTAGAAATAGTTGCATGAGGGATCCCAATACTTATAGTAGCGATGTCCACAAAAGGCAAATTATTGAAAGAGCCTAGATGTCCATCAACAGATGAATGGATAAAGAAGATGTAGTGCATATGGAATATTATGGAATATTATATGGAATATTATATTATATGTAATATATAATATTATATGGAATATTATGGAATATAATATTGAATATTATATGGAATATTATGCAGCCATCAAAAAATCTGTAATGTGCCATTTGCAACAATGTGGATGGAACTAGAGGGTATTATGCTAAGCAAAATAAGTCAATCAGAGAAAGACAAGTATCATATGATCTCACTGATATGAGGAATTTGAGAAACAAGACAGAGGATCATAGGGGAAGGGTGGGGAAAAAAATGAAAGAAGATGATACCAGACAGAGAGACAAACCATAAGAGACTCTTAATCTCAGGAAATAAACTGAAGGTTGCTGGAGGCAGAGGTGGGGGCAGAGGGTTGGGGTGGCTAGAGGATAGACATTAGTGAAGGAATGTGCTATGGTGAGTGCTGTGTATTGGATAAGACTAATGAATCACAGACCTGTGCCCCTGAAACAAACAATACATATGTTAATTTAAAAAGAAAGAAAGAAAGGAATCGTTGCACAAGGGGAAGAATGAGGTTAGGAAGCTAGTAAAAGAGTAAAGCCGTTAGAAAAGGAGTACAAGGGCACCTGGGTGGCTCAGTGGGTTAAGCCGCTGCCTTCGGCTCAGGTCATGATCTCAGGGTCCTGGGATCGAGTCCCGCATCGGGCTCTCTGCTCAGCGGGGAGCCTGCTTCTCTCTCTCTCTCTGCCTGCCTCTCTGACTACTTGTGATTTCTCTCTGTCAAATAAATAAGATCTTAAAAAAAAAAAAAAAAAAAAAAGAAAAGGAGTACAAATGTTTGCAGTCGATTCCTCCTGGGAAGCCAGGTGGGGAAATTGAATCCTGTACCTCGACTGCCCTCCAGTAGCATTCCCAAGGAGGAAAGGAGCAAAGACAAATGTAAGGCAAGTTTCAATGTAGAGATTACAAAGATCGAACCAAGCTGTGTTAACCTGGACTTTGGAGAGGGATTTAAAAAGTCTAGACAGGGGCACCTGGGTGGCTCAGTGGGTTAAGGCCTCTGCCTTCAGCTCAGGTCGTGATCCCAGAGTCCTGGGATTGAGCCCCGCATCAGGCTCTCTGCTCTACAGGGAGCCTGCTTCCTCCTCTCTCTCTGCCTGCCTCTCTGCCTACTTGTGATCTCTGTCTGTCAAACAAATAAATAAATATTTAAAATAAAAATAAAAAATAAAAAGGCTAGACAAATAAATTAAGTATTTTCCCTGAGATTTTCCATCTCAAGCATTTAAGTTACTCACATCTCTGAGATCACCACGGGAATGAGCAGTTTTTAAAAGTCAGAAGGATTTTGTGTCTAGAAAGAAAAACTTTCTGTAGCAGGGCCTAAAAGTAGTATTCAGTTTATTAAAGGTATCAATTAAGAATCTCAGTCCTTATAAATGTTCAAATTCAACTTACAAATCTTGTTTTTTTTTTTTTTTACTTAGAAATATAGTAATTGTCCAAAAATGAGAAAAGCCATTTCACATTCCTTGATGTGAAATTAACTTAACTTAAATTAACTCATAAGTTAATTAACTTAAATTAACTCATAAGTTCAAGAGACAAATTTTCCTCTCATAAATAACAAAAATAGACATTTAATAGTATAGTTGTATATTTAGTGTATCTATATGTAATACAAGGTGTCAAATGCCTGTCAAGAAAATTTAACAAATTTTAAAAGTACAATTTTTCTGATATTTAATCAACTAGTGTGACTCCAATAAACTTTAAAATATAGTGAATAAAGCCAAGGGGCTCCTGGGTGGCTCAGTCAGTTAAGCGGCTGCCTTCGGCTCAGGTCATGATCCCAGGTTCCAGGATAAAACCCCACATCAAGTTCCTTGCCAAGCAGGGAGCCTTCTTTTCCCCTGCCTGCCATCCCCCCTGCTTGTGCTCTCTCTCTCTCCCCCTCTCCTCTGTCACATAAATAAATAAAAATCTTTAAAAAAAAAAAAAAAGTAGAAGGTAAAGCCAGTAATTCTAATCTCACGTCTCAAAATCAGATAAAGCATATTAAATGTAGCACAGTAAAGACAAAACTTACTACTTTCATAAGATCCTTACAAATGCATACCTTACATACCATCAATATTTCCTTCATCTTTTTATCCTAGATTTACGAATTAATCCAGTGACAACCATCATTAGCCCCTCTGGCTGGCTACAGCAACGAAGTTAGAGTTCACTAAGTTCACTAAGAGTTCACTAAGATCTTGAACTAGGCAGGATGATCCTTCCTGATTCACAGGTTAGTAAGGGGAGCAGTGGTTCAACCTTAGGCTCTGTCTGTTTAGCCAATCACTTACTTAAATGTTTCATAATATCTTTCTGCCTGCTCATACTCCCTCCCAGTTCCCTGGCCCACCCAGATTGCAACATTTTTTTTTAACTGAATAATATACCTTGGAGGGATTTTTTTTAAAGACCAGTTTGTAAAGAACTTCCTCAATATTCTTAATGACTGTGGTGATTTTTTTTTTTTTGTCCAGAGATATGTACCATAATTTATTTAAGTACTTCTTTATTAATTAATGTTTATGTTGTTTCTATTCTGTTATTAATTCAATCAGTGATACAATATAAAGCCTTATACAAATGTAACTTTTTTGTTTTCTCTAGCTTTATTAAGATATAATTGATAAATTAAAATTATATATACTTAAGATATATAATGTGATGTTTTGATACGCATATACATTGTAAAATAATTGTCACAATCAAGCTAATTAACCTACCCATCACCTAACATAAGTAAGCTCTGTGTGTGTGTGCACGTGGGTGCATTGAGAACACTTGAGATCTACTTTCTTAGCAAATTCTAACTATACATTATATCATTAAGTATACACTATTTTCCCTGCAGTCACCAGCCTGCACATTAGATCTCCGGAATTCATTCATCTTATAACTGAAACTTTGTATTCTTTGACCACCTTCCATTAGCAATGTCTTTCTGTCTTCTCATTCCTGAACCTCTGTGTCCTCTTTGATGTTTTACTTTGTCATCTGTTTTATCATTTCTACAATCATTAATTGACACAAGGCAAACCTAGAGGGGGAAAATTAATACTCAGAATAATAAATTCAGATAGGCACTGGAACACTTGATTAGAAGATGAGTCAGAGACAAAAAAATACTCTTAGAATATGAAGTATCAATGATCAAGAAAAAAAAAAAAAAGATTTACAAACATCTTGAAACTATGGGTTGGGTAGTTTCCCAATTGTTTCTGACCAGAGAAGGTGGCAAATAAAAATTACTTCAGCACCCGTGTCTTAGTCAGTTTGAGCTGCCATAACAAACACAGTACCATAGACTGGGTGACTTGGAAAGCAGAAATGTACTTCTCATAGTTGTGGAGACTGGGAAGTCTAAGATTAAAGTGCCAGCAGATCCAACATCTGGTGAAGGCCAGCATCCTGGCTTGTAGACAGCCACCTTCTCCTTGGTTCCTCACTGGCCAAGAGACTGATCAGGGAATCTCCGTGTCTCCTTATAAGGGCATTCAGTCTAGCATCAGGGCTCCAACCTCACGGCCCCATCTCCAAATACCATGACACGGAGCATTAGGTTTAACATTCGAATTTTAGGGGGACACCGTCAGTCAATAGCAGCCCATTACAATGAATTTAAGATGTGTACAATGTCACTGCCTTTGTTTCTCTCTAGTGCCAACCTCCCCTGGGGGAACACAGATGTTGTGATGGTTATAGTAGAAATCCAAATGTAATCAGTTATTGCCCCTCCCCACCTGTGGAAGAACTTGGGCACCTTCCAATACCACCCAAACATTTTTGGTGATCCCCCCACAAATGTCTCACGGGTTTGCATACCCAAATTCACTCACACAGCTGAGACACCAGTAGTTTTAGTTCAAGCTCCTTTGAGTGACCAGCTCAAGACCCCAGGGCTGTTACATTCAGCTGTGCTTCTCATACACATGGGCGAACAAGGGTGACACTCCACAAGAAAGCTTCAGTGGGACACAGAATGAACTCCTCTCAGTATAGAGTTCGGGGAAACCGAAATATGGTTCTTTCAGCGTCTCTTTTAGCTCCTGAGAGATCCAGCCAAGATGGGGTTTTTCCCGAGAAATCAGACCTAACATACTACAGAACTTGAACTTCAGAAGAAAACAGAGAAGAAGCGACAGCTTCTGTGTATATCCATGCTCTGCCCCTTAGGTATTTGTTCCTCAAACACATCATCCTCCCAACACCAACGCATGGCCCTTCCAAAACAGAAGCAAAAAACAAAAACAAAACCAAGACACTCCAGTCTCCTTAGAATCTCATCTGAGGACAAGTAAAAAGATTATCCAATAGCATTTGAGGTCCTGCAGAGTTGACATCCCTCAAAAGTGTGTCTCAGCTGCTCAGACCCAGGTTCCTTGTCTTCTACTCACAGAGACCTTCTCAGGAAAGTGTGAATGAAAATGAAGCTTGCTCTGACTATTTCAACTCTGGACTGTATAACAAGTACTTTTCAACCTCCTGCCAGGTTAAAAAATCATACTATTCCAGATAGTATGCAGTTTATTAAAACTCTGTTCCCACTGGGGTAGCGGAAATAGCTAATATTGTTGTTTTAAATATATTGAAGATGGATTTGGGGGGTTATTTTTTGTTGGTACAAGCTGATAGGACCAACTATCTCCCTTTTTATCCTTCAGAACAATTGGGAGGTGTTTGGGTTTTGCTTTTTGTTTTTTTGGTGGTTTTTTCTTTTGTTTTGTTTTTTTCAACTGACTCATTTGGTGGGAATAAATTCACATGTCAGCTTGTGGTCTGACCAATATGACTTATCCATAGGAAAAAGAAGAACATTTTCAAATTAAGGTATATTCAGCAGTTACACATTCTTGTTTTAGTTTTTCCTTCTTCTTTAAAATGTATTGACCAGCACCCAGGCCACCTAAACCAAGGGCCTGTGCCTGACACACCCTTGGAGGAAGATTGGTCAACATCATTGCATTGTTTCAGTCAATTTGGTTATAAGGAACAGAAGCTCGTTTCAGGCAGCTTGAGTAAAGGGGGAGCTATTGCAAAAACAATGGACTATTTCATGAAGCTGAAAATGTATACATAGGAAATCCACAGTGGTTGAGAGCTCAATGCTTGCTCACTCTCTCTTCTTCCCACCTCCTCAAACCCCACCATGATGGGCTCTCGCCTCTACTTCCCTCTGTGCTTCCATCCTCTGGCTTCCCTTGGAAGACTAGCTCTCTCTGTTTACACACCAGTCCTTATGGCCCCAAAAGGCTGCTCTAATCCAGTCTTCTGGATTAAAGAAACATCCATGGAACAAGAGTGCCTTTGTCACTTAAGTTAAATTTTTGTGATTCAGATCTGAATTCTTCAGGTTGAGTCAGATGTCCCTGATCTACTATTATAAAAATAGTTGCCAAACCCTATTCTTGGACAAAGTCTATAAAAGGTACTTGTAAGGTCAGAGATGGTCTTGGCAGGCACTCCAAACATGTTCACCATACTTTGTGCTTTCACATTTGAACCTCTTAGCTAGTCCAGCCCTATTTCCTCTGGCGGGTAGTGGAGTGAGAGATAAACCATCCATCTTGGTGAACCTGTACATCACATTTGGTTTTACACAGTTTGCCTGATAGTGATGGGACTAATAAACTCAAGGCCCAAGCGTATAATGTGGTTTTTTTTTCTTCAGCGTAACAGTATTCATTATTTTTGCACCACACCCAGTGCTCCATGCAATCCGCGCCCTCTCAAAAGTTAGTAAGGGGGATTATTCTAGCATATTTCAATGTATTAGCAGAGGTATTTATTTTTAACCAAAAATATGTTAATTAAAAGTATGCAAATAATCCCTCTAAGCTAGGAATCTAACTTCAAAGAATGTATACTGGGGAAATAATTGTAATAGAATACAACATGTTACGGGACAAAGTGCTCATTATGGATGTGTAAAACATAACTCACTGGGAATTTCATGACAAATTTAAGCTCTGTGCATGTGGTTAGGCACAGAAGGCTATTACACAGCCTTTAAAAATCACCTTTCTGAAGACTATTCACTAACATGGACAAAGGTTCATAATAAACTAAAGGGGGAAAAAAAAAACAAAATAGAAAACTACATGTCTGGTCCCCATTTTATCTTCAATTATTTCTCCATAATGCAGTTAAAGAAAATGAGAAGGCAATGCATCAGAATTTTAACAGGGATTATTTCTGAATAGTGGGAACATGGGTAATTTTTATTTTCTTCTTGGTTGTTGCTTTCCTTTCCTACTTGTGGAAGGTAAATGTGTATTGTTTTATAATGTGGAACACATTTACGATACTTATCCTAATGGCCTTGTTGCCTGAACTATTTGACTGGCAGCTTCAGACGTCCATCTCACAACAGTGCGCTCAATGAAACGAACACTAACGGGGAAAATAGAGAAGAAAACACTAATGAAGTACCATGAAACATGACCAGTGTTTGCCTTTAGCTTTCAGTCCATCTTTTGTTCTTGTGGGAAGGGCACCATGGAAACCAGCAATTTTCATCAAACTGGCCTCAAAGGAGCTGTTTGTTTTCTTATTCTTCATCTTGAACTGCCAATGCCCCGACAAGATGCTTGCGATCTCCGGTCAACCTTAGTTAACTGTACATCTCTCTGCTTCCGCAGCTGCACGGAGACTGATAGGGTTTGTGAAAACGGCTGCTTCCATCTTTTTTTATGAATGGTGATGTTTGTTATTGCAATAGAGTGTTGACAAGCATGGCAGAGACTAAAAATACAGTTCCTTTTTGAAATAAAATATTCAGCATTTTCACTGGCCGACGATTTATTTGGCGGTAGTTTCTTGGTTAAAATTCCCTGAGGTTTGTTTATATGGCTATTTTTGTTCTTTATTTTAAGTATATCAGCATTTTTCCACAGCTTCAAGCTATTCTCATCTCAGCATGTAGGAAGTTAATAGGCAGCACAGAAGCTTATTATTTTAATTCCAGTGAAAACATAATTGACTAAAGAAGCAAAGGCAGTAACACCATCCCTTCTGGCATGCTGAAGGACTGACCGCAAATTCAAACTCATCATGGCTCTTGGGAGCACTGGCCCAGGTGACCAAGGGGATGGGCTCAGCAACAGGAGGCTCCAAATAATCTCCAGGCATTGCCTGTGAATATGAAACAAGAACCAGTTGGAATTTTGTTTCCCTGATGTGGCAAAACTTTACGAGATTTTTTTTTTTTGAGAAGCATAAAAGCAATGCCATTCCATTGAAAGTGGTTGTCCTCTAGAGTATACATTTATTCCTATGGTACCACCATTCTTCAAAACATCTGTGAAATTCCCATTTTAGGATTGTTTTGAGATATAGTTTATGAAATGCATCAGAAAATTAATCTTGTCAGTTTCTAATCACATATGAATGAGATTATAAAGTTAGATTACTCAACTTATTTATCAGACTGGGCTCCAGATGCCTTTTGCATTTTCTAAATAGCAGATGCTCTCGCAAAAGCAAAGTTTGCCACCAATAAATCCTTCAAAACCACATGCCTTGGTCTAGGACAGGAATTTCAATATGAGAATTCCCAAAGGGATTAGAAAAATGGCAGAATAAGTGGAATAAGTATATAGCTTTCCAACCTAACAACTCTGAACTGAGCCACTTGGGTTTGTGAGATCAAACCTTAATTAAAAAAGAAAAAAGGAAAGAAATTCTAACTTTTTTTTTCATGCACTCACTTCATAGTGGATGCCAGGCATTGTTCCAGGGGATGTGGCAGCAAACATGGCTGACAGAGGTTGAGCCCTAGCTCTATGGCAATACCAATCTGGAGAGACCTAATTTTAAAAAGTGTTTTAATAGACAATTTTAGAGTTATGTGAATTTGAACTATCTCAGGGAGATATGTATAGATTAGAATACTTCAAAAGTAGGAAAGTTAGGGGAAATTTTTTGAAGTTTTTTCCCTTTTTTTTTTTTTTTTTTTTCCCAGCGCAGGACTTTGAAGCAAAGCAAGGAAGTGTATTTGTCTTCACCTCAATATAATTCAAGTGCCTAGACAATTTGGAATGCTCAAACAATTTGGAATGCTCCCTAAGCTGGAATATACAACCAGATCTACTCACCTGCCTCACCTGGTTGTTATGAAGTAAAGGACTGAAAACTTTAAATGTTGTTTAATTAAAGTATCATCTTGGCCATCATCACTAGCAGTGGCAACAGTTTCTAGTAGTTGAGATGTCAAAGGTTTCATCCCTTTGACAAAAAGGCAAAAACAGTTAGGGAAGATCAGTTATAGTTAGTCCAGTTTTAGTCAACAAATGTAATTTAGACCCCAGGAATGGGGCCAAGATATGAGGACACAAAAATGAATGTTCTGGTGGTGATTTCTTCAGTTGCAAGAACTCATCTAAGTTATCTCAAGTATTGAGGTCTTCCTGAGAATGTAATAGGGATGCATTATCTCTCAGTTCTTAACTAGGACCAGCTGTGGAAGCTCATCCCCCCATTTCTATGTGTCTAGATGCCTAGAGAGCTCCTTGGTTGGTGCTGTCTAAGCTTGGTGCTGTCTTAACATAGGGGAAATAATCTTGCTCAAGAGAGGACAGTGATTTGGCAGATGATATCTAGAAAGACCAGCAGCTTGATGTTCCCATTCAGAAGATCAGCAGACTCTTAACAAAACAGAATTGTGTTGTAGTGGGAAGAGCAAAGCTCCTGTCATACTACAAAGCTTCACCTCATGTTGGGTGGAGCTCTCGGTTCCTCCTGGAAATTCAAGGGCTACTATTCATAGTGCTTGTCCTACTTTTCAAATCATCCCCAAATGTTGGGGCAAAAGACATTCAACTGATTCCCTGAAGTTAAGTCCCCTTTCCCTGCCCATTTCCCAAGTACCACCCTTCTTTCCTCTATGTCCTCAAGGACTGGTCCCTATAGAATATCCTCACAGTTTTTTCATAAATGATGTCATTACATCAAAGAAATAAAAGTACCTTCCCTCATTAATCATGATCTTGACTTCATCTACTACTTCTCTTGGGTCCTAAGACCTTGATCTTCAAATATTCTAAAATGCTGTGTGGCAGGTGTCTGCTACTGTGGCCCTGGCCTCCCCTTGCTGCATTCCCCTACTCCCCGACAGCCATCCCCTTGATGAACAAGCCACACAAAATTGTTGGTACTGCATCTCAGACTAAAGGAAAAATTATTATCCAGCCCAGGGATTCTTTTTTGTTAAAAATTATTAACCAATTATTCCCAACTCTCTAAAAATATTAACCAATTATACCCAATTGTCCAAAGGCCCATTCCTAAAATCATCCCGTCAATTCAAATTAGTTTCTTCCTCCTGACTTGAGAAACAAAGATGTTTTTCCTCTCACTGTAAGAGTAAGTCCCTTTCAACAGATAGGCTTGTGCATATGCCATTAGTAATCTAAATTCTCCTTTCAAGTTGCTATTGTATTAATGAGTAGTAGTCAGCTTAATTGAAATTCATGGATAAAATAAATTCCTGTCTATATTTTTTGTTAAATTAATTTGAAATAAATGTGTATCCAGTAGACTTATGAGGTTAGTGGTATAAGGTAGGTAAGATTTCAAATGATTTCTTCTCACAGAGAGAAGTTTTGTAGACAAAAGAGAAAACTGAAATTGACCTGTGTTGCTAGTCTTTTTTGTGACCTTATTAATATCCCTGAGACCTTTAGGAATGTATTTTAAGATTTTATTTATTTATTTGCCAGAGAGAGAGAGAGGGAGAAAGAGCGCACAGGCAGACAGAGTGGCAGGCAGAGGCAGAGGGAGAAGCAGGCTCCCTGCCAAGCAAGGAGCCCGATGTGGGACTCGATCCCAGGACGCTAGGATCATGACCTGAGCCGAAGGCAGCCGCTTAACCAACTGAGCCACCCAGGCATCCCTAGGAATGTATTTTAAATGAAAACTTGTACTGCCTTTGATATTCCAAGTACCTTGGTCACCAGGAATTTAGATAAGAAATGTTTGGAATGGAAATTACCCTCAATTTCTTCTAAATATAAAAATGATGATGTACATGTATATTTTTTTCCCTTTGCCTTCCAGGAAAGCACACCCTCTGCTGTACCCTCTCTTCTAACGTTGTGTCACACACCTGCTTTGAATCTCTATGTGGTCAATGATGTATTTACTCTTTCAAAGTATCTCGTAACAGCATGATTAGAATATAGGTAGACTTTAGTCATTGATTTATATCTTTATTCTTTAAACATTGTATAGTGCCTAATATATGCCTGCTATATGGCATTTGGCTTTGAAAATATAAAGAGAAAGACAGAGTCTCTACCCTCAAGGAATTAAAGTCTATCTGGGAAGAAAGATGGGTAAATTACTAACTATGACAGAATGTGACAAATACATAATGAAGATGTAGACAAAGTGCTTCAGAGACATAGAGGAGGTAGTGAATAATATGTGCTGGAGAAGTTGAGAATTAGTCAAAGTTTTATCTGCTACATTTGGACTAGAATGGCGTAGCAGTTGGAAGTGGACGAATCGTGTACACACGGACACATACACGAACCTGTTAGAGTACAATTTTAGATGTCAGCATAAAGCTGTCTTATATTCCAGTTTTACAGCTGGGGAAATCAAGACATGTATTTCACTGGCGTCACAGTTGGCTTCAGGGCCATTGGGGCTGACCCTGGCATCATCTGGCACTTCCATTCATTTTTTCTGCCTTGTTTGCTAGAGAATATTTTGAAACAGTGGACGCTCATGATTTCCAAGCACTTAGAAAAATGCTGTTTGACCACTGAACACATTCTTCTTGATTGTTTTGGATTAAGAATTGCTACTTTGCTGAAATTAAGCCAAAGCAGCATTCAGGAAGCAAGGTATTTTGTTTGAACAGAACATAAATCTAAGCTGGAAATGGGGGCTGCTTGGGTTCCCTGTTCTGAAGCCCTCTCAAGTCTGTGAGTTCCACTGCAAGCCCTCACTTCCTGACCTCAGGAATACGGCTTCACAGGTCTACTGCTCTAAACTCACACTTGCCATTTCCTTTCATTTTGTGGCTTTTAGACCTGTTTCAAGAATGTAGTGCAGAATTGTAATTTCATGGACGGTTATGCAATTCTTTATAATGGAGGGCCTCTAAGATTGTTGAATTTCATTGGTTACCAAGCCATGTAGATGACTGACCAATGGTTACAATTTGAATGGTCCACAGAAGTAAAAATAAATGGAATAATTCCACAGTAAATGTAAGCTGCTTCACAGCCCTTGATAAGGTAACTCTTGAAACATGTACATAAAGAACTAAATGATGACTAAGGAATGAGAATCCCTATTACCTCTGTGATGTGTCTCTCAGACAAACATACTCCCAGAGATGGCAGTAGTCAGTCAGGCCTCAAGGCGGTGTTAACTCACTATGGGACTTGAGTTGAGCCATGTTAACTTCTTCCTAGCTTAGGTACCCATCCTGCAAAATAAAATAAGAAAACTATGTTGGGGATGCCTGAGTGGCTCAGTGGGTTAAGCCTCTGCCTTCAGATCAGGTCATGATCTCAGGGTCCTGGGATCAAGTCCCGCATCAGGATCTCTGCTCCGAAGCAGGGAGCCTGCTTTCCCCTCTGTCTCTACTTGTCATCCCTCTCTCTCTCTGTCAAATAAAAAAAAAAAAAAAAAAAAAATCTTTTAAAAAAAGAAAACTATGTTGAATTTTTGAAGCACTCATATTTTTAAAAATGTAAGACTAGAGAAAATCTCATTTTTAGTTCATTGAAATAACATATGACTATGGACTGAAGGTTTGTTACCTCTAAAATTCTTGTGTTGAAGCCCTAATGTGATGGTATTTAGAGGTGGGGTCTTTGGGAAGAAAGGAGGTTATGAAGGTGGAGCTTCCATGATGGGATTAGTGTCTTTGTGCGAAAAGGGAGAGAGCTAGCCCAACCTCTCCTTCTACCCTGGGAGGATACGGCGAGAAAATCGTCATCTGCAAACTAGGAAGAGGGCCCTCCCAAGGCATTAGATTTACTGGTGCCTTGGTCTTGGACTTTCCAGTTTCCAGAACTGTAAGGAATCAATGTTTGGTGTTTAAGCTACCTGGTCATGGTGATTTGTTACGGCAGCCCAAACTAAGACCGTACTCGCTGTGTAATATTTCTTAATAATTCTAAATAGTGACAATTGCAGTGATACTTTAGGTCGAGATTCTCAAACTTTCAATATTAGAAACTCTTTGTTTTGGCTTTGTGATATCTTATATTTCTCTCTTCGTTTTGAGTGTGTGTGTGTGTGTACACATATATAATTTTTATATAGTTCATTTTTAATGCAAAGGGTGATATATGCTCATAGTAAGAAATTGAGACAGTACAGAGTACTAAGTTTTACAATTTTACATTAAAAACCTTATCTACTAGATAACTTCCTAGAAGTAGAAATGATGAATCAAAAAGTATGAACATTCAGCATGCCTGGATGGTTTAGGCATTAAGTGTCTGCCTTCTGCTCAGGTTGGGATCCCAGGATCCTGGGATCCAGTCCCACATCGGGCTCCCTGCTCCTCAGAGAGCCTGCTTCTCCCTCTCCCTCTCTGCCTGCTGCTCCCCTTGCTTGTGCTTTCTCTCACTATAACAAATAAGTATATATAAAATCTTTAAAAAACAAAACAAAATTACAAACATTCAAAATTGGATAGATACTCGTCAAATTTCCAAAGTTTATGCTTCCACCAATATTATTTGTCTCCATGCAACTTCCCCACACTGGGTGTTACAAAAATCTTAAATGTTATATATTTTAGAAGTTAAAAGTGGTATTTTATTGTGCTTTCCATTTGCACATATTTAATTATTAGGAACTGAACAGTGTATTGCTTTTATTAAAATCAATAAGCTCTTATTTCAGAGAGAATTGTATAATGCTTCTTGAAATAATAGATAATGCCCTAAGATAATCTAATAAATTAAGGGCAATTTAACTTCTGTTAGAATAATAAAGATGAAAGGTAAAACTTCTAAACAAGTAAAAGGAAATTTGATATGGCTGTAAAAAATAGGAAAGGAGAAAAAGAAACAAAAAGAAGCCATGGTAAATGGAAAACATGAAATCAGATGGCAGAAATATATATTCTAATTTAATAGCTGTGTTATGTATCACATTATATATTATTATTACTAAAGGTTTTTTTAAAAGATTTTATTTATTTATTTGACAGAGAGAGAGCGATCATAAGTAGGCGGAGAGGCAGGCAGAGAGAGGGGGGAAGCAGGCTCCCCGCTGAGCAGAGAGCCTGATGCAGAGCTGGATCCCAGGACCCTAAGATCATGACCTGAGCCAAAGGCAGAGGCTTAACCCACTGAGCCACCCAATAAGAACAGGCAATAAGAGTTTAATATTTACATGTAATACATTATATTTAATCTAAAACTGATATTAACAAAGACATGTAAGGTAAAAGAAATCATAAAATGGATTATTCAGACATGGCGTTGGCTCATTTCATGTTGAACATTAAAGTCAGACGACGACCTCACTCCATTAAAGACCTAAGTGTGAAAATAAAGATATAAAATTAATAGAAAAAAAACTGGAAAATTTCTTCCAAAAGTCCCAAGAAGCATAAACTGTAACAGGAAAAACTTAATGGATTTGATGACATCAAAAGCAGAGACTTCAAGTTAACTGATAAAGGCTCATATTTACTAAGCAAAATTCTTAAAGGGTATTCATTCATCTGCTCTTACTACCTCTCCCATGAGGCAGGGGTTACATTCATCTGACAGATGGCCCCTCAGGCACAGATCAGCTCAGTAACTTATTCTAGGACACACATGGAGTGTAGGAGCGAGAGATGAGCCCTAGCTTGAGAGCCACTCCACTGTATTGCCTCTAGAAGACACAACGGACCAAGGAAGCTTGGGTGACAGGTGGGGAGAAAGTATTTTAAACAGCTGAAACTTACATAATGGAACACGCAAGCAACCCCAGCAAAGGGGCAGAGGAACAAAAAGGAAAACCCATAGAAAAGTGGACAAAGGATACCAGGAGACAGTTCACAGAGGAGAAAACCCAAAGAGTTAACTAATATGTGGACAAATAACTCAGTCTAGCTGGTAATTTAAAAATGCAAATTTTTGAATAGTTCGTCTTTACTGGCCTAATACCAAGACCTCCCACCCTTGTCTGCTGAAGAAGTAATGAATGAGTCAATAGGCACATTTTGTACCAGAAGAGCCCACGCCTGCCACTCTGTCCACCTGTACTTCTTCCAGCCCCAAGCACAAGGCACACAGCTGAAACTCTGGCCCCACTTTGGAACTGATTATCTCCTACCGTTAATAACAGGATACGATTTTGTTTTTCTCTGGACTCCCAAAGTGATTTGCTTATACCTTTGCCAGCGTCCTAACCAGACGTTGCCTTCTCCAGTAGTTCCTTGTGGATGCGTCCTACAACTTACCCTCCAAGAGCAGGAACTCTGAGTCATCTAGAATTTTCTGTAGGATTAGCATAATGTTTTGCACATAACAGGAGTCCAATAAATATTTATTGAATTGAATTAAGTGAAAGTGTGGTGTGTTAAGCTCCCAGCTAGTAGAGAGGAAAATATACGAGCTTTGAAAATGGAGAAAAACAAAGGGGGTACAGAAATGACAAGGTTGAACTAGACCAGCAGTTTCCAAAGTGTGATCCACAGAGCACAAATCCTATAAAATCCCATCTGAAGAAAGGTCTAGGGTCGAATCATTCTGGAGAGTGCCACCTAATATCCACCCCACCCACCCAACCCCTTTGGGAATCATGAACACAGGTCTGCTGGAGCCAGCTTGCTCCGGCTTGCGAATTCCAATCATTACATTTTTAGGAATTTTGTGAGCGAATTACTAAACATGGTCAGTATTAAAAATTAAATTCTATGGGGTGCCTGGGTGGCTCAGTGGGTTAAGCCTCTGCCTTTGGCTCAGGTCATAATCTTAGGGTCCTGGGATCAACACCCGCATAGGGTTCCCTGCTCAGTGGGGAGCCTGCTTCCCCCTCTCACTCTGCCTGTCTCTCTGCCTACTTGTGATCTTTGTCAAATAAAATAAATCAAATCTTTTTTTTAATATTTGATCTATTTTATTTGACAGAGATCACAAGTAGGCAGAGAGGCAGGCAGAGAGAGGGAAAAGCAGGCTCCCTGCCCAGGAGAGAGCCTGATGTGGAGCTCAATCCCAGGACCCTGAGATCGTGATCTGAGCAGAAGGCAGAGGCTTAACTCACTGAGCCACCCAGGCACCCCTAAATCAAATCTTTAAAAAAAAATAATAAATTCTAGAACCTACATGGAGCTAAATTATATTAAAAACAAAGGAGATAATTACCCAAACAATCCTTCTGAATTCCTTCATTACATCTTGCTTTTATGCTGGCTCTCGAGGTCACTTACATCTACCGTCTGTATCGTAAGTGGTCCAAACAACCAGCTTCGTGACCACTGATGCTGGGCTGGTAGCTTAAACCCCAGAGAGAATATTTAGAGCACAGATATCAGCAGATGCTGCAAGGAAGGGCTTTTTCTCCGGAGAACCTGTTGTGTAACAGATCATCACCTGGTCACAAACATCAGTCTGTTAAAAATCCGTGAACGCCCTACAATAAACACACACCCTTCACTGCTCAACAAATCACTGCTCCAAACTTTAAGGGATCAAAACTGTTATTTTAATGGGTCACCTCTATTGACATCCTGAGACACAGGCTTTGGGACAAAACAGGCTAGAGGATCCCTTCAGGCCATTTCTAGTTCTTCCAATGAGTGTAAACAACAAGCCTGTACCCAGAAACTGATCATCCCCACTTCTCAGCTTCTCGGTGTACTGGGGATGGGGATAAGGTTAACAGATCTTACCTCTTGAAAAGGTCCAAATAATTTAAAAGTATTCCTATTTCCCTGAAAATATTAACGGATTTGCTTATGATTGCTTATGATTGCTTATGATTTCTCAAGCAATTTGATAGGGCAGAACACCAGAGGGAATGATGGTATTTTCATTCCATTGGTAACTGAGGCACTCAATGCCTCTTCTGTGTAAGGGGACTTTATAGGATTTTTGGAGACAGCAGATCTAGATTACACAGGAGGAATTGAGTGGAAAGCTAGGCAATTACTATAAATGAAATGAAATATGAACCTAGTGTTTCTCTTTCAAAGTGGTGTGATAAATACAGTTCGTGAACTATCTTCGCCTGAGTTCACCAGATCTCAGAAGCCTTCTCCCAGATGCCCACAGCAAAGTGCATAAACTCTTGGCTCTAACTCCAAAGTGACCTATCCGTGCTCCAAGATACAGCTCAAATATGATTGTTAAGATGCCTCCTGGCTTTGTGGCCAAGCTCACAAGAAACTGTTTTCAAAAGATCTAACTGAAGCCAATTGTATCTGTACTGATAGTCAACATGAGTGAGATGGGATTCTTGGTGGGGTATTTTCAAGGAGTGCCCCTTCCAATTGGGAGCAGTTTCAGTTCAGAGAAGCCACATGTGATTTGGCCTAAGCCCAGAGAGAGGTGATTGTATCTCTCAGGTCAGCTTAATGTGGCCACATCTGCTTTGGAATAATATTTTAATAAACGTGGACATCTTCATTTTGTGAAGGATCTAAAAATGTTACTCTGCCTCTTAGGTGGTTCTTTCAAAGGTGAGAATGAGGGGGGGGGCAGAGGGAGGAAAACCGTTGCTTGTCCTCTTTCTCTCTTTGATCCCTAAGCACAGAAGAAGAGGGCAGTTGGCCCAGCACAGGCTTCCGGCTTTGGTTGGCACCAACCCAAGACTTGGGGTCTTCAGCTGAGGACCACAGGGTAGCCTTTCTTCTGCTTTGGCCCACAGTGGTGATATTGGGGATGTTTAACCACCAGCACAAACAGACGGGCAGCTGAGCCAATGACAGCACCCTGGAGCCCCAAGCTGGGTTACGTGGTATGACAGGACTGCGGTGGGGATGGAGTCTCAGGGAACCAGTCAATGACCAACCCAAACCGCCATGCTGCGTATGATAACAACTGCTGTGGGCATACTGAAGCCTGCTGGCTGGACATCATGCCTGACTTGCTCATGACATATTTTCCAGTTCCCTAAATCCACTCATGTAGAACACCTGAGGTATGAGTAACGAGCGAATCGCTCGTGAAGCATAATAATGCCATGACCGGCCGTGCCTAGCTTAGAACTGAAAAGGGGCACCGATATTTATTTACCACTTATTTTATCCTCAAAAGAGCCTTGTTGGATAAGGATTACTCCCCACTTATGTTGTCGATGAACCCTTATACCATAGCTCATCAAGTTCCAAACTCAAAATTGCACCACTGAGAATTGGTAAGGTCAAATTGGTACATGCGTCTGTCTGGCCCCCAAACAGGGCTTGCTCAGCTATACAAGGTAGAAAAGTGGTTGGAAGCCCAGGTTCTGGAGCCACCTGGCCTGAATTTGAACCCCATCTCTGTTGCTTAGCTAGTCCTGTGACCTTGGGCAAGTTCCTTTCGGCAATGTTGTTGGAGGATTAAGTGATTGATTCCTCAGGATCAGTCCTGGCACAGAGGAATCACCCAATCAACGTTCAGCTTTTCTCGCCGTGCATCTCTCAAGATTGCCAACCAAGTCCAGCCCATTCATGGCCTGGATCTTTCTAGGTCGATGGATCTGAAATTTACTTTTAATTTCACCTCATTTCTACTCACAGGCCAGACCCTGGGTATTTAACAAAGTAAACCCTTCAGGCTTCACTTCAGCTTTAACGATTCAGAGATATCGTTAGACAATTTCAGAGATCGCATTTGCTGCCTGTTCTACTTTACACTTTAATTTTTACTCTAATCTCACTAAATTGACGTACTTATCAACCAGATGAAGTCTCCAATGCTGAGAGAGAAGAGAGCTGGCAGCAGGGGTGATTTTGGAGTTTGGGGACTCGGGGAACAGGATGACTTGGTAGAACACTGGCCTTTGAGGTATTTTTGGAATGGAGTGTTTTCCTAGGTTTTACTGTTATTCAGGTATGTGAGACCAACAGATTAAGAGATGACTGCCATTTTAAAGATAGCTTGTTACTCGCAGTTCCTAAGAGAAGAGAGCGTGCCTCACCGCGAGGGACCACACATAGGAGCACAGGGCTGGCCAGGAGGAAGAGGGAGAAGGGGACCAGTTGGGTGGGTGGGTGAGGGTTTTTATTGTAGTTTCTGCAGGATGAATGAGCAAGGCAGGGTAAGCTAGTTAGGACTGGCTAGCTTGAATCATTTCACAGGGCTCTGGAGCATAGGGACTATCTCTAGTGGTCCAGTAGCTGCCAGAGGTGGATAGCAGCCCAGAGCATGAAAGTTCAGACAATGAAGTGTTGGGTGTGGGCTCCAGTTGGTTGGTCTGTATTTGACGAGTACAATTGTAGGTGAGTTGTTTACCACCTCTAGGAACCGACCTGTCCTGGGAGAGTTGGTCCCTCCAGGGTCACAAGGCCCCAGAGGTCAAAACATCATCAGTATATAGACAATAGAAGACACGGTTAATATACTGAGGCATGGGGCACTCGGCACCTGCAGTAGAGGGAGGGAAGAATCCAGAAAGGGGAGAAGACGAACCAAGCTTCCGTGGAAGCACCTGGGCAGGTGCTGTCAGCCTGATTCAAGTTTTTCTCCCCTCCCCCATCACCCGCACCTCCTATGGTGGCCTCAGGGGAGCTGGTATTTTCTGTGTATCCAGCCTTTTCTTCTCCGTGGTCCGTGCCTTGCTACCCCAGCTCACCTCTCCCTGTCCTTCTCCACAAACACCTGATGGTCAAGGCTCTTGTCTTTTCTGGTTGGGCCCTAGGAAACCTCACTTCTTAATCCTGGCTTCAGCAGAAGGTAGCAACTTTGTCACACTTCAATCCTATCAATTAGCATGTACAAACAGGCCTTTTATGGAATACCCACAGGCAACAAAGACATACATGGATTCATAATGGGACACATTCATCTGTAGAACACAAAGTTCTCCGTGGGGGCTTCCATCTCAACGGGCTTTGTCCAAGAGCTATCTGTACCCTCCTAAAAGGGCAGGGCCAAGGCAGACAGTTCTGAAGCTGGCCAGGCCCTGCTTCTGGGCAAAGAGCCGAAATGCTGTCTGGATATAGAGGGAGCCCACCCGAGTCATCCCGGACCAGACCAGCATGGGCAGAAGCGCCTAGAGACACCAAGGCAGCTCCCCAGAGGCGCCATTTGTATTCCTCACTTGGCAGTGTTGGCAAACTCTAATGTGAATCGTTTGCAACGTTAATTGGGAAAAAGACAGTAACTTAGAGTTCGGACGGCAAGCAGTTTCCAGGGATTCTGGGGTCTTTTCAAGGTCTGTTTGCTAGAAGCCAGTTTGACATGTATGAATACAAGGCAGCCATGCTTCACTCCTGCCGACCCTTCGTAAACGGACACCAAGCCCTGGATCTAAAACCATCTGTTTTCCTACCTTAAGGTGGCATTTGGAAGTTTCTGTCTTGGGGTTGAGATTTCTGGGAATCTTTTAGCTTCTAGTAAATTCAAGCATACAGAAGCGAGGCAAACATGAGTAGAATTACATAATTGTTTTCTCATTGAGAAACCTTCCCATGTGAGATATTTTAAAGCACTTTGGATAAGGCAGCATTTCCTTCTGTGATTAAAAATAAAAAGAAGAAAGAAAGAAAGATCTGACACAAAAAGACTTAACAGAGAATTTATACAAGAGTTGGTCTTTAAAATTCTGATTTTTTTTTACAGTTTATATCTCAGTATCCTTGTATATACAATATTTTATTTGAAGTTTTATAATAAAACATACACTTAAACTCTCTGTGGTATGTAAACCCAGATTACCAGCAGTTATTACAAAATACAGACTTTGAAGAATGGCTGTTTTTCCTTCCGCTTCTCTTGGAGTATTGGTCCAATGTGAAGTCCAGATGCTTGAGCTTTCCCCAACATCCCGACACATAGTTCTGCTTCTCCTGAGCACATCTTTTCACTCTCCCCTCTCTGCCCTCTGCCTACTTCATGCTGTCCACCCAGAAAGACCCCTTTTCCTTCATCAGTAAACTTCCTGACCATTCCCATGGTCAAGCCTGGCTTCTTCTCTGGCCCTCACAACCGAAAGTCAGGGCTCTTTCCTTTGGCAGCGCAGAACAGTGACTATTGACAGGTGGCTTTTTGCTTTCATTTTGTTTTTATTATTGCTTTTGTTTTTGGTGGGCAGCAAAGCAAGGTTTACTGAGTGATAGCAAGGTGATAGTACAAAGCTCCCAGGAGGGAGGGGACCTGAGAAGTTTGTCTTTTTTCGTTTCTTTTCTTTTCTTTTTTAATTTTCTATCATAAAATACTGTTGACACTTAAACAACTTGGGGGCTGGAGATCCTGACCACCCACAGAGATAAAAGTCCCTGTATGACTCTTGACTCCCCGAAAACTTAACTACAGATAGCTGACTGGTGATGGGAAGCCTGACTGATCACATACCCAGGCTGTGTTATGTGCATTATATACTGTGTGTGTATGTATATATATATATATATATATATACACACTGTGTATATATATATATACTGTGCATTATATATTGTATCCTTACAATAAAATAAGCTACAGGAGGAAAATGTTATTAAGACAATCTTAAGAGGGTTTCCTGGGTGGCTCAGGCCGTTGGGTACTCAACTCGATTTCGCCTTGGATCACGATCTCAGAGGCCCTGGGATTGAGCCCGCCTCTAGGTTCCTCACTCAGCAGGGAGTCTGCTTGAGGATCTCTCTCCCTCTCCCTCTGCCCCTCATCCTCGTACCTGCACACATGCTCTCTCTTGCTCTCAAATAAATAAATCTTAAAAAAAAAAGAAGGAAGAAAGAAAGAAAGTTTCAAGAAAGAGAAAATATATTTTCAGTACTGTCCTGTATTTACATTAAAAAAAAAAAAGCATGTAAGAGACCGGGCACAGTTCAAACCCGCGTTGTTCAAGGGTCCACTACAGTTCCTCCACTGCTCTCTTAAAATGTCACTTAACCACATTAATGCTAACTTTTCTCTGAGGTACGTCTTCTTTCCCCAGCTGGACTGCAAGTTTGCAGCGGGCCTGCACTCTCACTGCTGTGGTCTGTAGCCTGCAGACGGCGGGAGCAGTCCCGGGAGGTCATGCAGCAGCTGCCAAGTCTTCTTGCTTCATCACTCTTACTCCTCAGCTCCTTCTAGCTTAGATTTCCACCTCCTGTAGTACTCAGGCTTTCTCGTGCAGCAAGACGAGCCAGAACATTCCACAGCTGTGAGTACACGAGGGCCCGCAAGATGCTACCGAGCTGGTGGGGCCGAATTTGGCCCTCTGCATTTCATCTCCAGAATTTCAGAGGCTGCTGCTAACTGTATTTGCTGGAAATACACCGGGGAGACTCAATATGTGGAGCAGCGAGAAAGACTTCTGTTTTATTGCCAGACTTGAAACCAGACCTGAGAGGTACTTAAAACTTCAGTTACGTGAGCAAAGGGGTTTCTTTACACTTGAAGAGGGGCTCTTACATCTCCAAGTTGGAAGAGGTTCAACAACAGAGGTCAAGCAGCCATATGCTGGCTGGCGCGACTCATCAAGGAACAGAGCGTGGGCTTCAGCAGCTTTAAAAGCAAGCGAAACAAACAAACAAGAGCTAACCCACAGATCTGGCTTTCTTGCTCATGTGCCAAGCCACAGTGAGTGTCCCTCTTCTTCCGTGGACACACAGTCCCTGCCATGGCAGGGGCTCGAGCCTCCACACTGCTTCAGGAGCGCCCTCTCAGATCCTCAGAGTTGCTACTATAACGATGCCGAGAGCCCCTCTGAATTCTATGCAGTCCCGAATCTGGCCAGAGCTCATCCCAAGGGAATGAAAGCGGCCTCTTTGCTGTGTTTTGAGAAGCCCTGGGAGTTTCAGGAGCCTGGGGGAAGCTTCAAATGCCACCATTTCAGAGGGGGCTTTGGGTTAGACCACCACCTCCTATTAAAATGCAACACACACACACACACAGAAATGCACATGCATACATACACATACACAACCCCAGGACAAGAGGAGATGACCATATCTCACATCCCAGGCCTGGCTCTCCCAAGATATCCGCTGGAGCCTGTCACAGAGGACTTGAGTCCCTCAGAAACTCTCCGTAAGACAGGTGTCTTAGTCAGCTCAGCCTGCTGTCACAAAATACCACAGCCTGGGGGCTTAAATAACACATATTTGTTTCTCAGAGTTCTGGAGTCCAAGAGTCTAAGAGCAAGGGGTCGTCAGATTCCGTTCCTAGTGAACACCTCCTTCTGCCTTGCGACCTTCTTCCTGCGTCCTCATATGGCAGAAAGAGAGAGAGATGAGAGAGAGAGACAGGTGGAGACAGAGAGAAATAAAGATAAAGAGACACGGTTCTGGTGTCTCTTCCTCTCCCTAAAAGGGCACTAATTGGGGCGCCTGAGTGGCTCAGTGGTTAAAGCTTCTGCCTTTGGCTCGGGTCATGATCTCAGGGTCCTGGGATCAAGCCTCGCATCGGGCTCTCTGCTCAGCAGGGAGTCTGCTTCCTCCTCTCTCTCTCTGCCTGCCTCTCTGCCTACTTGTGATCTCTCTCTGTCAAATAAATAAATAAAATCTTAAAAAAAAAAAAAAAGGGCACTAATCCCATGATGAGGGCTCCACCCTCATGATCTCATCTGTACCTAATTACCTCCCAAAGGCCCCACATCTTAACATCATCACATTTGGGGTTAGGGTTGCAACATATGAATTGGGCGGGGAGGGGACACAAACATACACACCATAGCAGCATGAGAACCGAGAAACAGGATCAGAACGTGTCGGTCTGCGATGACTCATGCAGCTGAAAGATCAGGAGGCCAAATCAGGCCTGGAAAAGCCAAATCAAAAACAAGATCCAGGGGTGCCTGAGTGGCTGTTGGTTAAATGTCTGACTCTCGGTTTCGGCTCAGGTCAGGATCTCAGGGTCCTGGGATGAGTCCCATGTCATCAGGCTCCGAGCTCAGCACAAAATCTGCTTAAGATCCTCACCCGCTCTCCCTTTCTCCCTCCCCCTGCTTTCACTCTCTTCCTCTCTCCCTCAAATAAATAAATAAATCTTTGAAAAACCGAAAACAAGCTACAGTTGAGGTGGGGGAGCAAAATTGGTGAAAAGAGATGGGAAGTCCCCTGTACCTCGAGGCTGGGGAAAGCAACACTTGGAGCTGAGCTGAGGCCTACTAATGGCAGCGCGGGAATGGATTTCCACACCTCCGGCTGCTGAAGTCTCCAGAGTTTCTCAAAATCAGGAATCTCCTTCCAGATCCAGCACCAACCCTATTGGGCTCCTGTTCCAGGATGCCAGTGACTTGTTTTTCATGTATATTCCTACCACAGGCTGCCCTTTACCCAAGTTTGTCTGAGCCAAGGGAGACTGGAGCAGCACTGACATCAAGTACCATCTCAAAGGCCATCCCCAGCGGAGCAAGGTGAGAGGAGACTCCCATGGAAAGAAGGCTCTTACTGTGTTCCCCGAAAAGATACTCTTTAAGTCCTAACCCTCCAAACATAAATGTGACCTTGTCTGAAAATAGAGTCTTTGCAGATGCAATTCAGACGTAAGTTAAGATGAGGTCATTCTGGAGTAGGGTGGGCCTTGACTTCAATGCACCTGGTGTCATTATAAAAAGAGGAGAAGGGACACAAACACAGACACGCAGGGAGGAGGCCATGCGGAGATGGAGGCAGACGTCGGGGTTACGCAGCCGTAAGCCAAAGAACACAGAGGATTTCCAGCAAACACCAGAGGCGAGGAGAACAGTATGGAACAAACTGTCCACTGGATCTTCAGAGACTGCACAGCCGGCAGACACCTTGATGGCAGACTTCTGGCCTGAAAGAAAAAATTTCTGTTGTCTTAAGCCACCCAGACTTGGGTGACTTGTTACAGCAATTCTAGGAAACTAACAGGTGCTCTTCAAGAGGGAGTTCAGAAAAGTCCCAGGATCGTGGGTTTGGCCCAAAAAGGGCAGGTGCAGCCATGGGCCTTGTAAAAATGCTGCCTTCCTGACAGTGTAAGATACAGAGCAGGCTCTGTATGACACGTCCCTCACCTCAGCAGCACTCATAGAAAATGCCAGAATGTCCAATGAGTGAATGCTGGCTACATGCAAAGAAGGAGGAAGTGGCGGAGGAGAGCAAGAGGGGAAGGAGTAGGGGGAGGAGGAAAACAGAAGGGGGAAGAGAAAGGAGAGGGGAGAGTAAGGGAGCTGGGAAAAGGGAGAGGAGGAAGACATGTGCCTTGTAAGGCAGCATATTCGCAGGTGCCTGCATTAGAACTTGATGTTTTTGAGGCAACCGTTGCTCAGCCTAACACTGGGTCTTTAAGTAGGTGCATATTAACACATATACAAAAACGTGTCTCTACTGTAACTCAAAAGGAATTGCCTTTACATTGGAGAGATCGTAGCATGGGACCTACTTTCCACATTTATCCTTCTCCTTTCTCCTTTCAACCACCTACGTAATGCCCTCCAAGAAGAACCAGTCTGATAACCTCAGGGATAAAACAGCCTCAACTGGACTTGAACAAACGTCTCCCGAGCCAGCATCATGGCTGAGCCTTTGCTTCATTTTTCACACACAGGAGCCTGCAGAACACTGTAATCAGCACTCAGCGTTGCCTTAAATCGGCAATCTGCACCAAAGCGTTGGGTCACAGAACAATGGGGTCAATTCAGAGGAGGAAAAAAATTGGTCACATTGGTTGGTTGATTTTCACATAGGCAAAACAACCATTTGATTGATGGACTCTTTCATTTTTCATAGTTATTTTAGCACCTTATAACCACAAGCTAAGTGTGCCATTTATATAACTGTACAGTAGTCTATTTACAGGGTTATCAAATGTTTTAATTCATCTATGAAATCAATAGGAACCCCTCCCAGAACTCACATTTCCCAACAGCACACCCCACCCTCACCAATCCCCACCCCGCCTCTCGGTATTCCCATTCAGCCCAGGTCAGAGCTCTCCATCGAACTGGGTCACGAATTCTTCAAATTTTTTTTTAATTCAACAAATATTCCCTGACTGCTTATTACGTGCCAGGCACTGAGCTGAATCCAGAGACAAAAAAATGTAGCAGGGACAGAATGAAGCAGACTGAACATTTATTAACGGGGTGGGGGGACTCTAACAAGCTTCTACCAGTCTGAGTGAACGTGATAGTTCAGAGCGGATTTGGAGAGGCTTTGCAGGCATTCAGGGGAGGATCATTTGAGCGGCCCCTTCTTAGGTAGGCCAGTGTCACGTGGGCAAGCACCACACCTCTTACTGTGATTGAATCAAACCGCACGCCACATTCTACCAATGGGTAAATTTGCCAAAATATCCCAGGTGCCTGTT
This sequence comes from Mustela nigripes, assembly GCF_022355385.1. Lineage (NCBI taxonomy): Eukaryota > Metazoa > Chordata > Mammalia > Carnivora > Mustelidae > Mustela > Mustela nigripes. Next base: position 96,371,179 of record NC_081561.1, read on the forward strand.
CTAGGTGTCTGCAGGGTACGAGGTACAGCAATACAGCAGCAGTATTTTCAAGCTTGGAGAAGTTACAGCTACAAGATAAGGGAAGGAAACTTCAGCTACACAGCCTGAGGGAAAAGACCAAAGAGCCAATCAGAAATAAGAATCGAAATAAATAAGTAAGTAAATAAATCAATCAATCAATCAAAAAAAAGAAATAAGAATCGAATGAAGAGACTTGATGAGGGAACGGGGGACAAAAATGCAAACAGCACTTTCAGGATGCCATCTTAACATGACCCCTGTGGTTGGGCCCAAACTCAAATTCAACTCAGTGATAGTCATTCAGAGGATGGCCAAATTACTGTATTAGCATTATACACATAAGCAAATACATATGTCAATTCTATTTGCCATTACTCCCTCCCCTTTTGATTTGTTTTGTTGTTGTTGTTGTTGTTTGGGTTTTTGTAAAGATTTTATTTATTTTTTTTGACAGACAGAGATCACAAGTAGGCAGAGGCAGGCAGAGAGAGAGGAGGAAGCAGACTCCCTGCTGAGCAGAGAGCCACACAAGGGGCCCGATCCCAGGATCCCAGGATCATAACCCGAGCTGAAGGCAGAGGCTTTAACCCACCAAGCCACCCAGGCACCCCTCCCCTTTTGTTTTTTAAAAAAATATTGGTTGACCTTTGAAATAATAAAAAAAAAAAAATTCAGTATACACAGTGTATATTATGAAAGTGGCTTCCATATTCAGCTCCAATCTGATGCTCTTATCACATTTAACAAAGCAGGACATATAAAAGGATGGTCCTACAATTCAAAGAAGCCCTTGGATTGTTTTAATTCTCCTTCAGGCAAACAAGATATAAGAGAAAGCTTTCTGGGAAGAGTTCGGTTGACTACGCCATAATATTAATAAACTCGTGCACATGTTAAAATTGAGGAGTTCTGGTCTCAGATCTCTTATTATTCAACTGTTACACTTTGGGCACTCACCTGTATTTCTTTCTTTACCTTTTCCGAAATAAAGGATTTTGACTAGATGATACCTTGTAAGTTCACAGACTTTGGGATTCTCTTCACTGCCACAAAAACAACCTTATTGAGATACCATTTTATTGGGAAGTGATCTAATGGGTCAGCAGGCTCTTAACTAAGGTTTGTTGGTACATGAGGAGCCCTAAGGGCCCAAAGGGGACAACACCTGGAAGGCATGAGGGGTTTGACTCCTTTCTGACACCAAATGGATAGGAAAGGAGCATGCAGGGGATGCGGATGGCAGAGGTTGCAAACCTGTCCAGACACAGCACTGCTTACACCAAGAACTGAACTCTGGGATCATTTGGTTGAGCATGTGAGCATAAACTTTGAAAAAAAAAAATATCTGCACCAATGGTGCCATAAACCCCTGAAAGATCTAAATGAGAAAGGACATCTTAAAACATTGGATGAAAACACACTGGTGTTTCATCCAAAACTTTGGATGAAAACATACAGGTCCATTTCCAACCAGGAAACCACTGTAGGGCTGAAAATGAATCATGGCAGCTATAAACTGAAGCCCTGTATCAGACTAATCAGACTTTTCCATTCTTTATCTACTGGCATTCCGGGATAAGACTGACCCTTTGGACTGAACAAGCCTCCAGGGTGCTTAAGTAATGTGGGGAGCAGGGATAACTGAGATCAAGAACAAGAAATATGAACTTCCTGTTAAAGAGAAAAAAGGCGGCCTGTGCACATCGCTGGAGAGATGACACAAAGACACAGGGGACTGGATCTGTACCTAAAGCGGGTGACATGGGTAACTCATATCTGGTTGGGACTATCCAAGTCTAAACAACGTTCGCAGACTATGACCAGGATGATTTCGATCACTACCAGAATGCCTTAGGCCGGAAAAAAAAAAAAAAAAAGAGCCCTGAATAAGAAAAGGAAATGCAAGTGGAGAAGGTGAGGCTTGCAGGGTAGGGGGAAGGGAGAGATGAAGCCGAGATGGCAGGGCCACCACAGGAATATCTTCTAGCATCTAGGATTTACAGGGTCCTCCTTTTCTTTCCATAAAGAGGACCCAGAAGTGCTGTTGGACCAAACTATACCTACTGTCTATTAATGAGCTAGTAATTTTACATTTCTGAAGACCTCCAGATAAATATTCATCTCAAAATGTCTATACCAGCAAAGTCACCAGAAGGCATTTCCTTTTGGTCCTCAATTTACTAAGGGCCTGCAACACCAAATTGCTTTTGTAAAAAGGTACAGTAGCACAGCCGGCTAGAGGTCAGTTAAATCTTTTTAAAATGGGGACCAAAATTTCACACTAAATAAAAACTAGTTGGATAGGAACTTAATCTTGAATAATAAACCCAAGAACTTATAAAAAAATGGATTTATATTGGGGCACCTGGGGGTTCAGTTGTTAAGAGTCTGCCTTTGCCTCAGGTCAGGTTCCCAGGGTCCTGGGATGGAGCCCCATATCAGGCTCCCTGCTCAGCAGGGAGTCTACGTCTTCCTCTCCAGCTCCCCCCATGCTTGTGTTCCCTCTCTTGTTATCTCTCTCTATCATAATAAATAAAATATTCTAAAAAATAGATTTATATTATGTTTAACAAAATTTATGCTAAATTACAACTATGCCTTAATTTTTTAAAAAAAGATTGATTGCATGTGATTTTCTTTTTTTTTTTTTTTAAAGATTTTATTTATTTATTTATTTGACAGACAGAGATCACAAGTAGGTAGAGAGGCAGCCTGAGAGAGAGGAAGAAGCAGGCTTTCCGCGGAGCAGACAGCCCGATGTGGGGCTCGATCCCAGGACACTGGGATTCTGACCTGAGCCGAAGGCAGAGGCTTTAACCCACTGAGCCACCCAGGCGCCCCGCATGAGGATTTTCTTAAAAGGGGGATTGTCATTTTTCTTTTTCTTTACTTTATTTTATTTATTTATTTTAGAGAGAGAGAGACCACCTGCGCTAGTGGGGGGAGAGAGAGAATCTCAAGCAGACTCTGTGCTGAAAGTGGAGTCCAAAGCGGGGCTCAGTCTCATGACTCTGAGATCATAAGCTGAGCCAAAACCAAGAGCTGGATGCTTAATGGACTGAGCCACCCAGGCGGCCTGAGATTATTATTGTTCAAACAAATTGTGTGATAGCCTCATAAGACATAGTTCACTTGATGTCCAAGCTTGGCTTTTTCAGTGTGGTCATAAAGAAAGTAATTTCAAAAAAAAAAATCTAGGACATTGTTAACTTTCCAAGGCTTCCCTTAATCTTCTAATAATCAAATTATTTTCTGCCTAGGGATATATCCTTGGCTTCACCCATACTAGATTTCTCTTCTTCAACTGTTCACAGGTTAACTCTGCCAGACTTGTGTTGTTCAAAACTTTGAGTGTGATTCCAACAATTTTCCAACATTACTTTCATCGGTTTTATAAATTCCTGAATCTCTTGTTTTTGTATTTAAATTTTGTATGTTAACAATATCTGACCATCAGCAAGAGACAGGCCACAAAGGCCTTGCCATGAGGAGCTGAGAAATACTCAACCATTAAGGTGGGATGGTTGTTTGTCATGTCATTAATGAATACTTTCTGGCTTTGATGGTTTCTGCTTGCCTCTGACTTTAGCTTCCCTGTGATTCCTGCAGCCCCATAACTATAGAGACTCCTGTAATGAATACAGGATTAACAAGGACTCCCTACAGTTTGAAACTCATATTGTCTCAGAGACTAAGTTCTCCATCCAACTCAAAAGCCAATTTAGCCTTTCATATATGCACACTGGAATAGGATAACTTGTTTGCAACTATAGTCACTCTCACTTGCGAATGAGTTTTATGACAGATGCATCCTGGGTTGTGAGTATACCAGAAATCTACCTTCCCTTCTAGCCAGAAGGCAATGGCTATCGTGGCAGCCACCTGGGCACTGCAAGATCACTAACTGTACTATAGGATGAAGCAGGGCACTGATTGTAAATCCCTTCTGCCTCTTAAAATTCATGACAAGGTGACTCTCTCTACATCAGTGAAGACACGTCTCTGGGTGGGTAGTTCCAAGTGTGCTACAGTGGGGAGCTAGGAGCACTGGTAGGAACACCGACAGATCCTTTTCCTTGCCAGAAGCAACTTCTAAACTCAGTACTACCTGGATATTTATCTCTGTTTAGTTTCACTGCCTGATTTCTTTAGATATACTATGGTTTATTTTTAAATATGGAGTATACCAGCAATTATTCATGGTTGGGACATAGTTTACCTTGATCCTTTGGTGGAGACAATTCATGTGCTTAAGTCATTTAAAGCAAGCAAACCAGGCATGCAGGAAGAGAACAGACAAAAAAGAAACAAAAATACCAACTTCCTTAGTTAATTTCTAATGTGTGTACTCTAATTTCCAATTATGACTGAAGGCTAACTCATTTTTTGTCTAATATACAAATATATTATTGTAATAATGAGGCAAATGTTTTTTCCATGTTAATGCTGAATTATTGCTATTCCTAAAGAAGTACAGAATGTATTAGACCTGAGGTTGCCAGTAACCACTGAACTATAACTTAAATGGTTTTATGTTTTAAAAAGTCAATGACCACATTTCCATTACATGAAATTGAGGCCATATTTATAGAAATCGAATTCACATCATTAAAAAAATTGGATCACAAAATAAATTTAAAATTCTAATAACGTTTACATACATTTTAAAAACAATATTATAAAAGCTACATTAAGAGGATCCAGAACTATCATCCAGCCATAAACAACTATAACACTGGAGAAAATACAGGAAACAGCTATTTTCAGACATTGTACAACAAACAGTGTTGGGTTGTTCTTCCTAAGAAAGGAAAACAAATGAAGATAACTCTACCATTGACAAAGCTTTCTGTTTGGAAGAACCTTCTGGATTTCGATGCAAAGGAATGTAATGCAAAGAGAGCCTGGCTATCTTTATGAGCTGAGGAGACAACAGATGTGACTTTGGGGGAGTTCAAGGTAATCTGTGAGGCAGAAATACTAAAAAATGGAGCCAGGCAGAGAAAGAGCTGTAGAAATAAGCATGGGGCCCTCCGGAGTTTTAAACCCTTTGTAACTATCTTAAAAGAAAGTCTCAATAAAACTGATCCCAAGTAACAAGTGCTTACCAGGAAAAAAAAAAAAAAAGCCCAGTGCTCATTAAGGGAATATAGTAAAATGAGCACCCAAAAAAAAATGAAATTTATAATTCCCAACATCCAATAAAAATTCAGAAATCATGTAAAGAAACAAAATTTGACTTAAAACCAGGGGAAAAATTAATCAATGGGAATAGACGCAGAAATGGCAAAGATAATGGAATTAGTAGACAAGGACCTTAAATGATTGAAAATTAAAAGATTCAGATATTAAAATCTTATAATCATGTCAAAGGATATAAAAGAAAGTATGAATACAATGATGAAAGAGGGAAATTGGAAAAAAGATCCAAAGGGACCTTGTAAAGTGAGAAAACAGTATCCAATAAGAAAAATACAACATGATGGGATTAGCAGCAGGTTAGGCTCTGCAAATAAATAATTGACTGCAAAGAGGACTTGCAGAGAATTTTGCAAGGCCCTGGAAATGTCCTATATCTTATCTCGATTGTGGCAGTGATTACATTTTAAGTGCCTGTAAACTTCAAACGAATCCATTGTACTGTGTACAAATTAAACCTCAATAAAACTACCTTTAAAATAGTAAATGAAAAACACGAGATATAGAAGAACAGATGCTGTGGGCATCCATATGCATGAAACTTCTATAACTCACCTATGGAAACAGAAAGCAGATCAGAGGTTGCCTGGGGGTGGGCTAGGGGGAGGGCAGGAGAATGGACTGGGATGAGAGTGATGGGAATGTCCTAGACATTCATTATGGGGTGATTACATAGATGAATACATTTGTCAAAACTCATCAACATCTACACTTAAAATAGACACATCTTATTTTATGTAAATTACACCTCAATAGGTTGGAGAGAAAGAAATGGCTGTATTTAAGTCTTACTTTGAATGTGTTTTGAGGGTAGGTGGGATTTTTTTTTCAGCAGGTCTGAACTAGTCAAGGCATTTTAAAATTCATCCAATAATGTCTGGACTGAAGACACACTGTCTTATTCTTTGTAGGTCTCCTTATACTGAGAACAAATATTATTTAATGCCTCACAGAACATCAAAGTGAATTCAAAGTGAAGGCTATCTGTTTCTGAAAACCTTCATTATCTATATCATCCTCAGAGTGAAATGCCTTTACAAATCTTTAAAAGGTAAATTTCAGGGCACCTGGGTGGCCCAGTTGGGCAAGGGACCCTTGGTTTCTTCTCGGGTTGTGATTGAGGTCCTGGGATGGAGTCCCCTGTGGGGCTCCACACTCAGGGAAAGTCTGCTTAACACGTTCTCTCACTCTTCCTTTGCCCGTCTCCCCCTCTCTAAAATAAAAAAATCTGCTAGAAAATAATAAGTAAAGGTAAATTTAAATAACAAGTCTTTAAAAAGTAAAGAAAAGGACAGCTAGCTGGGTGTTTTTCACCTCCTTGGCTTGTCAAGGTTGTTGGTGTCCTTGATTATCTAGTCATTTAGGAGTCAGAAATAGGAAAATATTGAGGTGCCTGGGTGGCTCAGTGGGTTAAAGCCTCTGCCCTCGGCTCAGGTCATGATCCCAGGGTCCTGGGATTGAGCCCTGCATTAGGCTCTCTGCTCAGCAGGGAGCCTGCTTCCTCTTCTCTCTCTCTGCCTGCCTCTCTGCCTGTGATCTCTGTCTGTCAAATAAATAAATAAAATCTTAAAAAAAAAAAAAAAAAGAAATAGGAAAATCTTAGTATAAGGCCTGCCATGGGTCACTACCCTGCTCTCCTATTCAAGATTGAAGCCCTGGATCCCCCATTAGATAGAGAGTAGACTTCCAATGATGTCTGGGATTGCCCTCTGCTGAAGGGAACTGCCTGGCCCAAGCTCACACTTCCCTCTCAAAAGAAGCCCAATGCACAGTAAATTGGGGCGGGGTGGGGGGCAGACCAAAGGTCTGGCCTCTCTGCCTCAATTCAGGACAACTTGGAAGGGCCATCCCAGATCTACAGGTCCCTGTGGGACCAGCCTAGTTCTCTGCTGCAACTGCAGGGTGGCTCAATTTTTCCCTCTCCCAATTCTGCTTCCTTCATTCCTCACATTCCTTCTTCCACAAGGTTCCTGGAAGAACCTTCCAGGAAATCTCTTGTGCATGGACCTTCATCTGCCAGTCTGTTTCTCAAGGAACTTAACCTATAGCAGTCAGTAAACAGGAGGGAGAATCACCTATATCTGATGTGATCTCTCTATGACCAGGTAAAACATAAATACCCAAATTTCACTAGCTTTCTTCATTACCATAGTTAATTGATTATAAAATATAATCTAAAAATCTCAATCATAATAACAAAAAATAGCTGGGGATGTCTAGCAATAACCACAAGACACATGTAGGACATATATGATAATGTGGTACTAGAAATCTATTTTTAAAAAAGTGAACAAATGGAGGGAAGTATATATGGTTCTCATGTAAGAAAACTCAATCCTGATAAAGATAATGATTCTACCTAAATTAATCTATAAATGTAATCCAGATTTGAAATTTGATCAAAACAATACAAAGTTTGTATTTGTATACAAACTACAAATATACTATTATAAAGATACTATAAATTATATTATAAATATAGTATATTTATGTAAATATACTATAAAATATATTATAAATATACTATAACTATACTATTTGTATACAAACTACACACACAAAGTTTGTGTAGAAGAATAAACATGGGAAAACAGGGGAACGTTTTAAAGAATAGGGGAGATTTGGGAAAGAGTGAAACTTACCCATGAAATATTGTAATAATATAAAGATGCTATCACTTCCTCCAGTGGTTGGTAGGCCTTTGTCCAGAGGCTGACTCCTTCCATTGTGCTTTTCTACCTCCTCTCTTTCCTATTATAACCACTACCTGTTTATTTTGTCTTTCCCATTCTACTGTAATCTCTCAAAGGGACAATCTATACTTTTCAAGATATGTCTTCAGCCCCCAACACAGTGCTTGCACAAAGTGTTAAATGAATAAATAAATGAATAACCACCTAAAAGTACCATTAAGTCAAATAGAAAACAGACTACAGTGGAGCTTAGTTCATTCCTCCCTTTGAGGAGACACTGTCATTATAATCTACACTGACACTAATGCCATCAAGTAGTAAATAGTTGTTTCCTGCACATATGTCCCATTTTCTCTATGTGTAAATTTATTTACATTTAAAATAATGCATGCAACAGTGCAATACTATTCGGCCATTAAAAAAGAATGCAGTCTGTCCATTAACAATGACATGGATGGAGCTGGAGAGTATAATACTAAGTAAAAAAAGTCAGTCAGAGAAAGACAAATACTGTACATGGAATTTAAGAAACAGAAAAAACAAGCAAAGGGGAAAAAATAAGGAGAGACAAAGCAAGAAATAGACCCTTAATGACAGAGAATAATCCGAGAGTTTCCAGAGGGGAGGGGTGTGGGCGGAAGGGTGAAATGGGTGATGGAGATTAAGGAGTGCACGTGTTGTAGTGAGCACAGGGTGATGTATGGAACTGTTAAATATTGCACACTTGAAACTAATACAACACTATATGTGAACTAACTAAATAAAAACTTAAAAAATAATAATACATGCATTTGTAAGCACATCCATATATGAACATTTAAACTGCATGTCAGATTACATTCCTAAATCTGCCCAGCAGTGGAGACCTGTAAAGCCCAATGTCTCAGCCCCTTGATGAGAAAAGATACTTTAGACACTATAGCTAAGAAATAAAAGTCAATGTCATGAGATCTATTTTTCCCTTGGGAAAGTCAAGGAGAGGTACCGCATTTACACCAGGCTATGCTGACAGTGTCTAACTACAGTGAATCTTATCTACATAAGCAGTAAATCCCCTCACCCATCAAGCTGGTCAGAGGGCAGGTTTGTTCCACCACTGCTGCCAGCCAAGCTTTCAACCCTTCTGCTACCTAAGAGGTTTCATTTCAGAATCCAGATGATAATGTACCCAAAGAATACAATCCAAGTCCCAAGGAATTTTAACAATAAACCCCTTTGCAAAGCAAAATTCACTGTCCCAACCTAAACTTTCTGGAGAGCCACACAGTGATTTGAGTATCTGTGCCCAAACACATCACCCAAGAACAGGAGTCATCTGGTTAATGAGAGGTTGGAGCTGGACTTAAGGTTACCCATACCCCAAAACACATTTCTTTTTTTTTTTTTAAGACTTTATTTATTTATTTGAGAGAGATAGAGAGAGAGCACAAGTAGGCAGAGCAGCAGGCAGAGGGAGAGGGAGAAGCAGGCTTTCTGCTGAGCAGGGAGCCCAATGCGGGACTCGATCCCAGGGCCTTGGGATCATGACCTGAGCTGAAGGCAGACGCTTAACCGACTGAACCACCCAGGTGCCCCCAAAACACATTTCATTTTAAGTTGGTTCATAGAGTCCCTGCCTACCAACAGATTTCTGGGTAGGTTTTAAATTTCAGCTTTTATCAGTGTGTAGTTCAGAGTTGCAGAATGCCAGCCAGGCAAATGACTTAATGAAAGCAAAATAAATGCATTGGCTCTGACATGATTAAAGAGGTAGTGCAAATTTGTTTTTTTAAGAAAGATATGTAAATCTGATGAAAGAAAATTTAAGGAAACTTGTACTTTAGAGTGTCCCTGAAAACATAATAAAAACTCCCCGCAAGCAAAAGGGTGTCCACATGTGGTCTTTTGCCAACTACCCTTCACATTCTTGCAAATCCAGGGCCTGTGTACCTCTCCTAGAGCTGTGCGAGGCCACAGATTTGATGTGAATGTTATAATGAGGATTCAGACCAGGGTCCTAAAACTTGAAATTAGACTCCCCAAAGTGTGGATCTTCTAAGGAAAATAATCTTCTTGGTGTTTATGTCTTTTGTTGCTTTGGGCCCCAATTCCTTCATAAAAGAGCTTGAAGAACATGCATAAAAGATTCAGGAAAATATAAAAGACCTTGACAACAGGCATATTGAAGAATACGCATAGAACTTAAGCAAGACTGATGCCTTTTTTAATCTCCATAGTAACTCCATGAGGTAGGTATTATCACCACAACAACCCCCAAGATTCAGAAAGAAAATACTTGAGAAAAAAAGGGGTAGATGACTTACTCTAGAGAAGGAAAAGTTAAAAGTTCTCTGATTTCCCTGGGGATGGAAGAAGACATTTCATCTCCCAGAAATCTCTTTGAGTCAGAGATGCCCGGAAATAGCTATTTCTGGGGAAAGCCATCAGACAGAGTCAAAAGTAACATACTAATTCTAAATCCTCACAATTACATGTTGAGAGTTTGCCTAGATATTCTAGGTGCCACCTTGCAATAGGCCAGTTGTGTTGCTGACAGCTTAGTGGATATCAGGGAAAAGACACACTCTCAGTTGGCGCCTCTTATAGCCACATTAATCCAATTGAAGTGTGGTTCTGGAATACAGCCAGTCTACCCCACTGAGGCAAGGCATGATGGAACAGCAGGCTAGCATGAGTGGACCTGGCCAGCTCAGAGGATGAAGGACGGGAGAAACTAGGTAGTTAAAAAATAACTGTATGGTAAATCTTCAAGCATCACCAATACTAAGAAGACACATGGAGTCCCAGCATCCAGTAGCATAGCTGTGGAAACAAAGGCAGTCATCTGACTCTGAAGGGCTGACAGTGATCTGAATCAATGTTCATTTTAAGCAGAAACCACATGGGCTTCAATGAAAAGATATTAAGCCATAAATAGAGAATAATTGTGGCTGACGCAGAGTCATTAACCAAAAGACAGTTTTCACATTTCCAGAGTAGTCACAGTAGCAAATATTCAGTCTGCCTCTCTCTTCCAGCCCCCAAAAAGACAGAAGATGAATTCCATCGTAGTCCCTATTTGAAAGAAGGATGTCCAGCTACAGAGGCAGAGTAACATTCACCAAACCAGGAGAAGACACCCCACAGTCAATGTCTAAACTGTATAGCCCAAATGGTAAGTGCCATAATAGTGCTGGGGAACAGCAGAACTCCTTAAGGGAGAACTGGACCCTGAAGGGTAAGTGATTTAAATTAGGAGAGAGGCAAGATTCCTATGGAGGGAAAGCAGCATAAGCAGAGACATGTAAAAACTAAAAAGAGCCCTGGACATTGGAATATTGAGAAAACTAAATGATAAAGACTGGACCCATAAAGAAAACATTCCCACTTGATGATCAAATCCGTGATTGTCAAACAACTTGAAAATTTCTCCAAACAGTTGTTGCAGAAATTAACGAGAGAGCCTGTGGGAACCTCTGGGCCACCAACCTCATCCTCCCCACCAAGTATGTTTTAATCAGAACATTCAACTTTGATCTGTTTTATATATTCAATTTCTGCATAAGATTTCATTTTAGAATAAGATGTCTTTTAAAAGTTTAAAGATATTATAAGGTTAAAGGGGGGGGGGAATGTTAGAGGGCCCCTAACAATGAGAACCAAGGTAAAGTACAAAAATCATAGTTTTAAAAAAAAAACAAACTTCAGTGAGCTTAATTTCAGAAAGTGACAAATTCTTCCTAGAAGGGAAGAGATCTGTAGTGGCTTCATACTACCTAGGGTGGTTGGAAGAGGAATAATCTTGTACAGAAAGGAATTGAGAAAAGCCAATTGAACTTCAACACACATGTAATAATCAGAGGCTCCCTTGATGGACTACAGTCCTGAGGAGCACCTGTTAAAGAGCCAACTCTTTCCTAGAGGCTCTCATCATGTTTAAGGGAAAGTCCATCCAAGACTTGAGGTGGGAAAGGAACTCAAAGAGAGACCCCTCTGAGGTACATACACATTCTCCAAATACTAGTTAGTAGTATACTGAAGGCTAAAAGAAAAGCAGGGAAATGGACAGAAATCCCTGAAGCCACAGGAGGCCTTCACTGAGAACACAGCAACACTCCTGTGATGTCTAGGATTAAGACAGCAGAGGTGAGAAAAATCCCTTTGAGATACTCTGGACCTTCACTGAATGCCTGTAGTGACCCTTCAGAGTTTGATGTGGGACAGAAAGCTGGTGAGATCTCCCAAGGAGTAAAAGCCTGGAAGTGGGACAGGAACAAAGAGAACTCTGCAGAAGCCCCAGAGTTGGCAACCGAGTGTGGTTTAGAAAGTTGGTGGCTAGACTGTGAAGCATAAAAACAACTATGGAGTTACATCAGTGCTCAGATCCTATCCCCTACTGAAGGGAAAATCCTGTTGCTGCCTTCCAAACATTGAAGCTGTTGACTGCTAAATGACTCTTACTTGAGTTATGACAAACCCTGTACCAGTTCAACTAGATTAGATTGACTTATCTTCCCTTACTAGCAACCTGTCCAAAGAAGAAGGAAGCTCTTCCTTATTTACTTTATTCTCTATTGTTGTTTTATGTACAGGATTTGGCATGGCATCATGGAGTCCAAGAACTGCAAAGAAGCAAGAAATATGTGTTCTGTGATCAAGAGAAGAAGTAGTCAATAGAAGTAGACCCAAAGATAGCCCAGAGATGGTGGGGTTACCAGACAGTGACCTTAAAATAACAGTGATTAAGCATTTTAGAGGATCTAGATGGAAAAATTAGACAACATAAATGGACAAATGTGGAACTTCAGCAGAATTGGAAACTATAAAAAAAGAATCAAATAAAGATACCAGAAATGAAAAATAATGTATCAGAAACAAAGAAACCATTCAATGGAGAAGAACAGAAAACTGAACAGAAGAGGAAAGAATTAGTAAAGTTTATGGCAAGTCAATATATATTATCTAAACTAAACCACAAAAAAGAGGTGGGAAAAATGGAACAAGCATCTAATATGTTCGCTACAGGATGAAACAGTATAAGATAAATGTAATTGCAGTCTTAGAAGAAGAAGAATAAAGGATGGGATGAGAGAAATATTCAAAGAAAAAATAGCCTAAATGTTCCCCAAATTGAAGAAATGCATCAAGCCACCAAGGAAGTTCAGATAATGTTAAATAGTTTGAATACAAAAATCACATCCATCATATAATAAAACTGTTAAAACTCAAAGATAAAGAGAAAAAATTAAAACAGCTAAAGAAACAAAATGTATTACTCAAAATTCATAATAATACAAATAATGGCTTACCTATCTCAGAAACAGTGGTGACCCCAGAGACATCTTTAAAATGCTGAAAGAGGGGGCATCAGAGTGGCTCAGTTGGTTGGGTGCCCAACTCTTGGTTTCAACTCAGGTCATGATCTCTGGGTCCTGGTCAGGCTCTGCTGCTTAGCAGGGAGTCTGCTGAAGGATTCTCTTTCTCCCTCTCCTTCAGCCTGTCCCCCAACTCATATACACACACTCTCTCACTCTCTCTTAAATAAATACATCTTTAAAAAAAAAAAAATTGAAATGCTGAAAGAAAAATGTTAGAACTCTCCACCCAGCAAAAATAACATTTTATAAAAAGGAAAAAAAAAAAGATATTTACAGTCAACACATTTGAGAGAATTCATTGCCAGTAAGTGAGCACAACAGAGAAGTTCTTTGGGTCAAATGGAATTGATACCAGATAAAAGCACAGATCTGCTAGAAATGATAAAGAACACCAGAAAGATGTTTTAAAAAATCAAATATTTTGGGGCACATGGATGGCTCAGCCATTAAGGGGCTGCCTTTGGCTCAGGTCATGATCCCAGGGTCCTGGAATTGAGCCCCACATCAGGCTCCCTGCACTGCAGGAAGTCTGCTTCTCCCTGTCCCACTCCCCCTGCTTGTGTTTCTCTCTCACTGTCTCTCTCTCTGTGTCAAATAAATAAATAAAATCTTTAAAAAAATAAAATACTTAGGAATAAATGTAAAACAATAGACAGAAGTCCTCTACAATGAAAATTTAAAGATTTTTATCCAGAAAAAAATAAACAAACCCTAGATAAATGGAGAGATAGGTCACGTTCATGGATTACTAGACTAAATATAGTTAAAAGGTCTGTTTGAAGACTTCCACTCTGGCCCAGGTAGAGAAACATGATTTACCCTCCCATCTGAAACAACTAAAAAAAACTAGGCAAGATATATGAAACAACAATTTTCAACACATTGGGTATCAGGTAACAAAGAAAACTGATTCTCAAGAGATGAGTTCTTATGCCTGGCCCAGCTTATCACCTTGTATTTCCTGGCCATGACACGGGGAGGCGTGACCGCAGTGGAGGCCAGCAGATTCCCCAAGGGGAAGAAGTGAAACTGAGAGTCTGGGATACCAAGGCTGCTGGAATTTACAGGGCATAATACCAGAGAGGAAAGAACTGCAGAGACAGCAGGTTCCAAAGATCTGAGTGTTCAACAGGGGACCAAACAGTGCCTGTGCACAAGGACAGTCCCGGAGGCTGGGGAAAGAATCACCATAAGGGATTAGAGGGACCAGTACCGATGCCCACACAGAATCCCAGCCTGATTAGAAATCCTTGTAATTCATGGACACTTGTGTGCAGCCAACTCAAAGGTTCTCACTTCAGCAATGACACCAAATTAGCCCTAGATTAATGCGACTCTGGGCCCACCTAACAATTATAAAAACAGGGTCTCAAAGCATCAAAGTGTTTCCAAGTACAAGTATACCAGAACAAGACTCAAAAATATTTATAGAAAACAAAAATATCCAGCACCCAAAAAAGTCAAGTCACCGTGTCTTATCTGGTCACACAGTTCAGTACCTTATCTGACTCCAAAGTCCACCTTCTTTCTGCTACGTATGGGAGGAGGAGTTAAGTTTTCCTGGACTGGAAGCAAAATACCCTTCCTTGGCACTCATAAGTTGAAACTTTACCAAAAGAGACAGTTATTATGTGCTTCCTAATGTCAAAGTACCAGCCCCAGAGGTGCCTGGGTGGCTCAGTGGGTTAAGGCCTCTGCCTTCGGCTTGGGTCAAGATCCCAGAGTCCTGGGATTGAGCCCCGCATCAGGCTCTCTGCTCAGTGGGGAGCCTGCTTCCTCCTCTCTCTCTCTCTCTCTCTGCCTGCCTCTCTGCCTACTTGTGATCTCTGCCTGTCAAATAAAAGATAAAAAATCAAAATTTAAAAAAAAAAAAAAAAGAAAGTACCAGCTCCAACCACAAAGTTTTCCCGCTTAACAAAAAAACAAAGATCCATCTTCCAAATAATGAAACCTCTGGACTTAACTACCAGTCATAGGAAATACAGAGGGTGAAATCTATGTGAAATGATACTGCAATGATGCAATTAGCCAAACCCACATCAGGGGAAATGCTAGAAGACAAATGACTCAGTTTCTTCAACAAATAAATGATACCAGCGGTGGGAAGGAAAGGAGGAATAGTAGAGATGACAAGAGAATTTTTTAAAATGCCAACCAAAGTACACGTCTTACTTGGATCCTAGTCCAAGCAAGTCAACCATAAAAAGATGTTTTGGGACAATCTGAATATTTAAACATGGAGTAGATACTGAGACTATGTAAGAACTGTATTAGGACTAAAGAATTATTTTAAAATGTTATTAAGTGTGATCATAGTAATGTGAATATATAATACAAGGAAAGACCTTATCTGTTAGAAATACACACTGGATTATAGTGCTTGAATTTGCTTTAAAAAATTCCATTGAGGAGCGCCTGGGAGGCTCAGTGGGTTAAAGCCTCTGCCTTTGGTTCGGGTCATGATCCCAGGGTTCTGGGATCGAGCCCCACATCGGGCTCTCTGCTCCATGGAGAGCTTGTTTCCTCCTCTCTCTCTCTCTGCCTGCCTCTCTGCCTACTTGTGATCTGTCTGTCAAATAAATAAATAAAATCTTTAAAAAAAAAAAAAACCTCCATTGAAGGGAATGGCAAGAAATGGAGGGTGGTGTACAGATAAAACAAGAGGGACCGAATGTGATGATTATCAAAGCTCAGTGATAACCACGTGGGCATTCATTATGCTAGTTTCTTACTTATACATATATTCACATTTTTCTGTGAAGTTTTTAGAGCTCCAGTGTTTGCAAACACCACTTTACATTCTACTAATCTTGTTTTTCTCACTTCTGACTCATTATAGAACTACATGTCTAAAAATATGTGTCAGCTTAGATGAAATACAACTCTTTTCAAATGTCTTCATATCTGACACTGAAAGAAATATGATTGACATAAAATATTAACAACATACAAAATATTGTGAATTGTCAAAATATAATGTTAAACCATCAAATACATCCCAAAATAAAACTTGAAAGTAAACATTAAGAACTTTTTGAATTATGTAGTTTTTCAGTCTCCAAAATGGGCCCCCTAGAGACTACAGTCCCCTAAACAGAGTGAGGACTAGGAATTATTATTAAAAGGAATTATTATTAAAAAATATTGGCTGGGTATCTAAGTGGATCAGTTGGTTAGAGCCTGACTTCAGCTCAGTTCATGATCTCAGGGTCCCGGGATGGAGCCCCACATAGGGCTCTGTACTTAGTAGGAAGTCTGCTTCTTCTTCTCCCTCTGCCCCTACCCCAACACACTCACTTGCTCTTTCAAATAAATAAATAAATAAATAAAATCTTTAAAAATAGTAACTGCTAAGCACTGTCTCAGTTGCTTATTGATTTCTCTCATTGATAGTGTGAGATAGAGCTTTCTACACATAAGGAAGCTGGGGCTCCAAAAATTAACCAGCTTGCTTCTGATCCCAGCAAAGTAAATGGGAGAGCTGGGTTTTAAATTTATGTCCATCTGACCTCACACCCATGTTTCTTCCACAGCATCGATAACCAGCAGGTTGTTGGGGTTGTTCACTTTGTAACAGTTACAAATCCATTTAGTTTTTTCTAATTCCACAGAGAGGGAAATCCTTCCATGCAGAATGGGGTTTTTCAACATTATAGGACACATCCTTTCAGCAACATAAATGGAAGGTGGTTAGAGATTTTTTCCCTTTTTTTTTTTTTCCTTCTGGGTCTCAGACCTGGGTGACTAAATGAGGCAGGATCTCTGTTAGCAAAAGGAAGGAAGGACAATGACGTAGTCCTGCTAACTTGAGCAGGGGAAAGGTTCTGATTATCTTTCCACCAGGCCCTGAGAACGGACTACAGAGAAAGTCTCTTGTCCACTCCTCTCTTCCATCCTGCAAGATTCGGTGTGGCCCACAGCACCTGACAGTGGGAATGGGATTAACGGAAGAAGAGGATGGAGAGCTGAAGGACAAAGAGGACTCCATGCATAGAAGAGGCAGGACCCTGGCATTGGGGTGTGTTGAAGAGAAATTGTTCCATCACTTGTTAGAAACCACAAGGAAGACTTTATTCAAGACTACTGCAATGGTGGAGGGGGAGATTGAACTTAACTCTGAATAACAAGGGCAAGTGGGAATTTATAGCCAACGGGCAAGGTGAAGGCATGAAGGAGTGGATGAAAAATTACTCAGGGGAACTCAAGTCAAGTATCAAGGGTGAGTAGAAGGAAGAGGAGCTTGGTTGGATATCACTGTTGAGGACAATTCTCCCTAAACTGGCCTAGCAGGATTCTTTGCAAAACTTGGATGACTCAATAGGCCAAGAATGGAACCAAGGACAAGGCCAACTTGAAAAGAGGATTCAGAGGAGGCTGACTGAAGTTTAAGCAAAGAGAGAGGAAAGGAGACTTGGAGGTTGGAGGGGTCATGGAAGAAAGGGAGGAAAGTAAAAATCAGATAGGGTTACTGTCTAAACAGGAGGGACTACACAGATACCCAGAGAGTCCATTACCAGACCTGCTCAGTGAGGAACGAGAGAGGGCATCTGAACTAGGACCAGGAAACCCTGCATTAGGGCAGAGAATATATGACTGAAATTCAAAAGTAAGTTCCCTTTTATACATTTTTCCTGTATTCTGTGTGTAATTGGCTGACTGACAGTCACTTAGGGGATGTTAACCACCCTCTCCCATCTACACTTGCGGCGCGGTGCTAGGGTGATGCTTTGAAAGGTCATTAACTTTCTTTTTTCCATTAATTACACTTATTGACCGCTTTCCAGATCCTCTCCTTAAACAGTCTGTCAGCTGTTTAAAACTGAGAGCTAGACAGTTCTAAAGAGCACTCTTTGTCAATGAAGTAGATTATGTATGGGGTCAAATCAGAAAGCCCATAGGTTCCAAATTCATTTAAATGGATTTCAATTTATTAGCCATCCAGAAGCAGGAAGTTAATGATTCCTCTGTATTCATGAGAAACAAACCAGACTAAAATGAGTGGTGAGTCCGTCTGAACCTAGTGGAGAGGTATTTTGGTTGATTTGTTTTGTTTTGTTTTATTAAACCTTATTCCAGGCAACGCAGATACGGAGCCGGTTCAAACAATTCCCCCACAATGCACTTCATTACTCCTGTTGCCAGAGCTAAGCGGAGAAGCTCTCAGGGAACGAAGCTTTCCTCCTTCCCGCTGTTCTGTTGTCTTTCAAAACAGCAGAACTGCCAAGATCAGCAGTTTGAAAGCCTCCTTTGAGGTGCTCCTTAGGCCTCTTTCACTAGCTTGAACAAAACAAGCACCTAGATCGCCTGCCCAATCCCCACGGGGACACCCAGGAGGCCACACATCCCGTGAAGCGGAACAGACAACAGTGAAGACAGGGAAACTGCGGGCTGCCAGGGGTCAGATCCAGCAACGCAGAAACATGGGCTTAAGTCACTATAAATACCTTCGTAAAAGGGGCGGGGGATGGCGGCAGGGGTGGGGTGGGTGGACAGGAACAGGTGGTCGGAGGCCCTGTGTGCCCATCACTGACCTAGAACAATGACTTTGGGGGCATGAGCCCTGCGTGCTCTATTGGAAGTCTACATTTCCCAAAGGATGGGATCAGTTTCTCTTTCTGCGGTTGGGTGTGACCCTTCCTCGTGCTCATAAGGATTAGTTTGTATCGTCACAAAAATCTACCTTTTTTTTTTTAATACTGCATCCCTTGAACCCAGGTTGCGGGGGGCGGGGGGAAAGGTTGGGGTGGGGGAAATGTCTTTCCAGTGTAAGTGGGACAGAAAATGTTTCAGAGCACAATTAGGGAGGAAAAGAACCTCTCAGGTCTTCCAGGGAATAGATGGAAAGACAGTGGGAAAATACATGAAGACCAACCAAATGAGGACCTGCAGCTCTGTTTATTCAAGCTGGCCAAAGTCACTCGCATTTTGACAGAGACTCAGGCAGGCAGAGGAGCAGGAAAGCTTTCAGTGGAAAAGGAAAGACTTCAAGTGTGTGCTCAGTGCATGCTGTTGGCACAGGAAACTGGCTACCTAACTAGAAGCCCGGCATCACATCATTGGTTAGGGATACATATTGGGCTTTCGCTGGTTAGTCCTAAGCTGGAAGTAGGGATAAAAATTAGAGAAACAGGCAGATATTTATATTAATTAGTATTGATTAATTATTAATTAGTCAATAAATTAATAAATATTAAATTAATAAATATTAAATTAATAAATTAGATGATTCTGTTATTTTTAATATTAACTAATTAATAGTAAACAGCTCAGGGCCCATTGTTAACATAAGTTATAATTTAGCTTCCTGGCTTGTTACTAGAGACTGCAATCCACAAATCCCATTTCCAGCAGGTAGGCTTCCTGGATTGTTTATTGTAGAGAAGGGTCTTGGTTTCCTTGTGAGAGTCCTGTTTTTACATATGGCCTAGCCATCAACCATTCGTATCTTCAGTCTCTCAAGTATCTTGACACAAGGAAACCAGCAGGTAGAGTCATGAGTCAAGCTATGTCATCTCTCTACGGAAGAAAGCACAACTAGGATTTCATGAATCTGCGTTAACGATGGGGTTGATTTTCCTTTTGGTGTTTTATAATTCTCCCAAGTATTTAGCTGACTTGACCATGTGGCTTCTTGATCCATGCCCTCCCATACTCCGTGTAGGAGCGACCCAACATCCTACTGAATAAGAAATGGTGTTTCTTTATTCTCCTCGAGAATTTCCAGATATTTCCTCCTTGGAGGCAAATGTAACCTTGACTGGGGAGGAATGGAGGAACAGAAATTCCATCCCTAAAAAATAACTTCAACTTAGATTAAAATTACCCCTACTATCCATATGTACAATGAGAATTTAAGGCTGAGTGTTGTACTGGTTTGCTTAAGCTACCGTCACAAAGTCCCACAGACTGGGGGGCTTAAACAACAAACGTGTCTTTTCTCACAGTTCTGGAGGCTGGAAGTCCCAGATCAAGTTGCTGACAAATTTAGTGCCCTATGGAGTTTTCTTCTCTTGGCTTGTAGGCAACCGCCATCTCACTGTGTGCTCTCGTGTTCACTCCTCCCTACAACCATGAGATGCCAAACTCTCTGATGTCTCTTCTTGTCTTTCTTTCTTTCTTTCTTTCTCTTGTTAAGATTTTATTTATTTGTCAGAGAGAGAGAAAGAGCACAAGCAGGGGGAGCAACAGGCAGAGGGAGAAACAGGCTCCCCACTGAGCAAGGAGCCTGGGATCATGACCTGAGCTGAAGGCAGATGCTTACTGACTGAACCACACAGGCAGCCCTTGGATGTCTTTTCTTATTAGGACACTGATCCTACTGGTTTACGGCACCACCCATATAACCTCACATAACCTTAATTATGTCCATAAAGGCCCTATCTCCAAATGTAGTCACACTGGGGCTTAGAGCTTCAACATATGAATTGGGGTGAGGGAACACAAACATTCAGCCCATAACAAACGTGGAAGGTGGCCACCTCTCCCTGAAGGTGACTTCCAAAACCTGTAAGGTGTGTGCTGAGAGCCATGGAGCTAAGCCTCAGTCGATCTTAGCTGAATTAACAACACCTAGCTCCCTACAGATGAAGATCTAGAAATTCAGTTCTAGAATTTTGGTTTATTATGTTTTAAGAGTGACTGGTTTTGATTATGAGACAAAAAATCTTTACCTAAAATCAATCGTGAATTGATAAAATAATCACAATCTGACAAAGTCACAATAACTTTTTAAATGTGATTGGGTTTAAGATGTACTATCTTTTTCTGAGATATAATGTTGAGATAAAAAGACATAAATATGGCATTTAGAGAACCACAGGTCCTTAAAGAAAGATCAATTTTTATTAAGTATCACCTATCCCATGTTACTCCTCAGCTACTAAACTGTCCATATCCTACAAATTCAAATCCGATCTCTCTAACTCCAGCCTATCTTGTCCAAAGCATTTCCTTATCTTTTCTGCACTGATAACACTAATAACAATGGTTAACACTTTCTGTGCACTAAATGCCTCACATGCATTTGTTGTTGGTTATGAGTTTGGGCTAAGCATATAAAGTGGGTGCTAGTAGTCCCTTCTGCAGAAGAGGAGGTTAGGTGACTTACCAAAAATCCCAGGAGTGATTCACCCAGAAGTCCCCCCAGGACCATCGGCATCTGAGTCCTTCACCACTTTATACTACCTTTTCTTCTCCATCCACAGTCTTGCTTCTCTGCAAATACTCCTTTGCAGCTCTTTCCCTAAGACTGGTGTGTCTCCCACTCTAAGTCCCCAAAAGTGTATGCTCCTAAAATGTAGAACCAAGGTCAGAATGTAAATCCTTTGAAGCAGAGCAGACTTCCGTAGGCACGAAAGTCAGACAGGAAAGGAAAGCCATGCTTGAGCATTTAAATAGTTTCTAAAAACCGTGTGTATCTTTTGCCATTCAAAAGAGAAACCAGAGACTAGAAAAAGATTTGTTCTGCATTCAACAGGTGTAAGGTTACACCACTAACATGCAAAAAATTGCCCAGGAGTCACCAAATTAAATTCATTCTGCCTGTCCTGTATTTCTTGGTAATTCTCACTGTGCTTTAGCAGAGGGTGACACAAAAGGTAAGCCCTCTATAAATTTTTGAGTGAGTGACTGAGGACACTTTAGAGCTCCGGGAAGCCTTGAACACCTTGTCAGGAAAGGTTATGAAAAAATGTCATAGGGAAAAGAGTCTGGAACTCTTACCTCAGGAAAACTGAGAGTCAGTCTTTGAAATCAAAGATCCAGAACTCTGTGAACTAGAACCCCAGTGACTGTCACCAGCATTCCCATGGGGCAGTGGGGGAAGCCTGGAGCCCTGCCAGAGGGGACACGGCTTCTCTAGGATGCTAAGAGCCCACACTCAGCACCAACCGAGACAAGGAACCAGAGCCACTGGTGAGAACACGTGGTGAGTGTGCCATGGGAGTGTGCCTCTGCCCTTCACGGACCTGAAGCGGCCGTGAAGCAAGTGGCCGTGGCAATCACAGAGCCAGTCTTCCATTTGGGAGCCTCCTGAGCCCAGGTTTTCTGAAGATTCTCATTTGCAAAGCGTTGCAGGCCTGGAGATAGACACTGTGGAAACTAGACAGTAATTCACATTCCTGTAGAACACGCGAGTATTATAAAGATCACAACTTTCAAATCTAATCAAGCAAATGTAGCCAGCTTAAACCTTAGAAACAAGTAGGATTTTTATCAAAGCCACCCTGCGTGAAGCCAGGAAAATAGCAAATGTGGGCAGATCTCTCTGGGAGATCTGAGAAAGTCATGCTGAGAGAATCCTTAAAACAAGCGCCGCTTTCTCCTTCTCCCAAACGCAAAAAGCAAGACATAGCTTTGCAAGGAGTGTTTCCCCTGGAATGGACTTTATTGCAGTGGAGGTGGAGAAAAATAATCTAAAACAGATAAAAGACGGATCCGGATAACTCCTTTTTCCTTTTCTTTTAGATCTGAAAAACCACGTACTTTAAGACTGCGGCCCATGCAAGAACGCTATTCAAAATAATGGTTTTCTAGTCTCTGAATCCTTGTTATTAGTGATTTTGAGGGAATATCATATATCAGAAGGCTGCTTTTACTTTTTCCCCATCAGACAAGGATATCCTAAGCAATTACCAAATGCTGATTCAGCACCCATGGTAAGAACTTCCTGGAGGGGGTACCTGGGTGGCTCAGTCAGTTAAGACTCTGCCTTTGGTTCCAGTCATGATCCTGGGGTCCTGGGATGGAGTCCTATGTCTAGCTCTTTGTTCAGCAAGGGTTCTGCTTCTCCCTCTCCCTCTGCCCCTCCTCCCCACTTGTGTTCTCTCCCTCTCCATCTCTCTCTCTCTCTCTCTCTCTCTCCCTCTCTCGCAAACAAATAAATCTTTTTTTAAAAAGAGAGAGAGAGAGAACACTCAGGAGTTTTATATGTTGACTGGTTCTGTGGTCCCTTTCATCCTGGGGGGTTATAGGCACATAACTAGTCACTTTTCTCAGTGTCCATGGACATGTCTCGGACTTTTCATGCCATGTGGGTTTTGTGTTTGTTGCTGTTTTCATCATTGTTTGCTTTTCAAAAGTCTTTAGAAGTCCTAGAAACACAGAATTTGCTTAGCTAGTAGGAGGAGCAGAAGATCGGATCCAACACTGATTATTTCTTTTTTTTTTTAATATTTTATTTATTTATTTGACAGAGATCACAAGCAGGCAAAGAGGCAGGCAGAGAGAGAGGAGGAAGCAGGCTCCCCGCTGAGCAGAGAGCCCAATGCGGGGCTCGATCCCAGGACCCTGAGATCATGACCTGAGCTGAAGTCAGAGGCTTTAACCCACTGAGCCACCCAGGCGCCCCCAACACTGATTATTTCTAAAGAACATTAACTAATAAGGTTCTCAAAATCATTAACAATAGAACTATGGCAAGTTGACAATGTAAAACTTAAGGAAAGGCCATCCCAGCGCTCATGCAGAGAAGATATATGTCTTTATAGATAAATCCCAGCATTCCAATTATTTTGATGATTCTATCAATCAGGAAGTAAAAATTCAAAGTTTCCATCTTCCATAAAGTGGTTGTACTGATTTCTCTTATCCAAGTCCTTGTTTTGTAGTTGATGTGCCTTCTATTCATGATAGGTGTGGCTGGAAGACCTCATCACTGGGAAGGAGGAGGTAAGGGTGCCCCATCATTGATCCCAGACATGTCAGGCAGTAGGGCTTTGTTGTAGGATGACAGACTGAATACCCACGCCCTTCTTCATGGAATTCCATTTAAATGACATTTAAAGTAGACTAAATCCATCATAGTCCTGAGTGCAGTGGACGAGCGATCTTGACATATTTTTGAAAACCAGGAAGTATATGGGATTGCACTGATATAAAGGCATTGCTGAGAAAGTAGGAGCCCAGAGTACACCTAAATGCCGAGGGCACTCCTTCCAGAAGAATCACCTGCTAATCCCTATTCGTTTCCTAAGGCTGCTATAATAAAACACTGCAACCTGGGTGGTTTAGAACAACACAAATGTATTTTCTCACAGTTCTGGAAGCTAGAAGTTTCAGTCAAGGTGTCAGCAGGGTTGGTTGACTCCGAGGTCTGTGAAGGAGAATCAGTTCATGCCTCTCTCCTAGCTCCCTCTGTCTTTCTTGCCTCATAGATGCCTAACTCCTGTCTCTGCCTCTGCTGTTCTGTGGTGTTCTCATTGTGAGTCTCTGTGTCTTTCCTCTTCTTCTAAGGACACCAGTCCTACTAAGACTAAAGGTCCATCCTACTCCAGTATTACTTCATCTTATCCTAACTACCTACATTTTCCATGACTCTTTCCAAAAAAGGTCATATTCTTATGAGATACTGAAGATTAGAATTCCTACATAGTTGATGGTGGGAGGAAGAAGCAGGGTATTTCTCCCCCTCTTACTCTACTCTCCATCAGTAGCTACATCTACTCCATGGTTCCAGTTCCTACCAGAAAGCCTTGCTCCAACTAGGAAATCTTACTCTGGTGTTGTCGAACCACCTGGCCAGGGAGAGCCTGGGCTGCTAAACTCTGAGAAGTTTTTGCCCTTATGCTCCTCTTGTTCTTAAAATCTGAGTTGTTTTATCTGTCAGCTCTCCCTAGATCTTTGCAATTAATTCTCCTAATTAAATCCCCTCCATAGGACTACCAGGCATGAGTTCTATTTTTCTGGCAAGACCCTTAACTGACCCAAGCTTTAATAACTGCCAAGCTCTGAGTTATCCAGTAGAGAACAGGAGTGGACCAGGGGGCAGCCATCAAATAACTGTGGGGAGGGCTGCTGATGGGATGGGTGGGCAGGGTTCACCTCTCCCTTTGTCCCCAGTAGATGCAGTACAATTGTCATGAGGAAGACATGTGCAAAATAATAGTTGTGAGGATGCAAAACCCTTCATCTTTCCTAGTTGCAGTCAATAGATTCTACCCAAAGTTGAGAAATTAAGAGGTAGAGGCATAAGTGTACTTCTAATACAGTGGCTTTATTTTATCTCCTTCCTTAATGCCCAACTACAGATGGTCCCTCACATGTGCTCAGCTGTAGCAAAGTCCAGGCGAGGAGGAAGTAACACCTGGAAGAAATAGTAGAACCCAGTGGAGGAGGCTGGCAAGGAGAAAAAATGGGTCATACCCTATGACAGCTATAGATGACCAGACTTGTTTATTACTACATGGGAGGCATTCTCTAGGGAACAGCCCCCCCACCCCCACACCTCACCAGTAACACTTGAAGAGATCTTCCCAGGGTCTACACCAGCAGGGAGCAAAAAGAGATAGAAAAATATGAGAGGTTTTTCTATGATTACAACTACAGTTTACTCATAGCTAGAGTGGCTTTGGGAAATTCCATCACATGAGTAAATTTTACATAAACTGTCATTCGTTTGAGTGCTATCAAGCTGTAGCCTGAAAGGAAAGCAATCTTGGTTTCTTGTTGGAAGTCTATTATTGGAAGCTATGATCCATAATAACTGAATAGAAAGAGCTCCAGAAATTTCTACAGGTATATAAACTATGATCTTCAGGCAAGGTAGATCTTTGCAGATGGCTCTAAGATAGGTATACCCCCTGTCTCTTTTCATGTCATCTGTCTCTGGGGACTTGTAAAAGACCTTGTTTTTCCTCATAAAATGATATCATTTGATAGGTTAAGATAAGTTTTGCTACAGTAACAATAAAACCCAGGAATTTCAATAACTTAACACAATAAAAGTTTATTTCCTGATCACATAATGTCTGATATGAATGGGTGGCTGTGTTCCATTTTAAACACATGCCAACTGGAACCCATGACCTCCACGGTCATCATAAAAGGGAGAAAGAAAGCTAGAGAATCTTACGGGATATTTTAAGTGTCAGACCGAGAAATGGCTTAGCTCACTTCTGCCCATCTTCTCACCAGCCAGAGTGAGGCTATGACCCGCCCAGGCCCAAGAGAGCAGGGAAATGTAGAGAAACACCAGACCACTGGGTGAACACTAAGAATATCGCCACATCTTTTCTCTAATTGTCTCATTTCTCTAATTAGTTACCGCATTTAAATTACTAAATATGTTTGTGTCTCTTTACAGGACTGAGTTAGTCAAGAAAGGAGACATTTACCAAACCACCACCACTTTGCACGCTTTAAATATATTATAATTCTGGTTGTCGATTATGCCACAGTAAAGCTGGAGGGAAAGGAACATCAAGGAAAAAAAAGAAGAAAGAAAGGAGGAATGTATTAATCAATGTTTAAAAAAAAAAACAGTACCAGACACTCTGATCCATCGCAATGTGATTTATCTAGTAATGAGTTAAATACTTGCTGTATATTTACCACAGAAAAAGACAGAGCAGCCTTTATGTTCTCAGCAACAGCTCAGAAAGCTGCCAACATTAGAACCTATTTGTTTTATTGAGAAGAGGGATTGTTGGCTGGAACACAAGGGCTCCCCATTACTCTTTCTGGAAAAAGCAATGGGAACTTTAACTTTTTTCTGGACAGCTACCAACATCTATCAGGAGAAACACAAGTTTAACATCTCTTTCTGAAGGACAGCACTTAGAACGCCTCACAGCCCCTCCCCAGTCCCCACTGGTGTCAGCAGTGGCCAGGGGTCCCAAATCCAAGCTCTTTTGTGTTTAACAGAAGTGCTAAAGCAAATCAACTGTACAAATTGAAAACAACCAACTGGCCTGACCTGGAATGCTAATAGAAATGGACGTCTGATGGCGCCGAGCTGAACGGCAACGCCTGGGCTCTCTCACAGGATTAATTCTGCATTCTGACAGAAAATCATTCTGTGACCAGAGGGAGAGAAGAGTTCACATCTCCACACATCAGTGAATCTGAGCTCAAATTCAAGTCTCATGGGCAGGGAGGATTTTTCCTTGAAGGACAATTCTAGAACTCAGGAGGAGATCGAAATGAGTACCGAAGTCTTCCGTTTCTCAGAGTTTTTTTGTTTTGTTTTGTTTTGTTTTGTTTCTTAAGATCAGTTCGCCACTGATCTTAATCTTCCAAGCTGCTTCCTCAAGTTCAGGACATTATCTGCCCCCTCCTAATTCACAGAGAAAGCAGAGAAAATGGGTGGGAAATCTCTCAATTGTCTGACCACTGCCCACAAGTTTTTTTAACTGAGTATTTTCCACTTCCTGTCCCGTTTGTCCCTCCACCCGCCCCCACCTGACTTGCACCTTCACCACACCACTGTCACAGCACTGGCCAGCCATACTGCTGACGCCCTAACCCAGAGAACACTTGTAGGTCCTTATTTCATTTGATTTCTCCTTGGCATCTCGCCCTGCCTTTGGCCATTCCCTTTCTACTCTGCTGGTTCTCCTGATTTCTGGTTCTCTTGCCACCTACCAAGTCTCCTGAAGAGTCTACCTCTTCAATGTTGTTCTGTGGCAAGCTCTCTGTCAAACAGAACAATGTTGTTCTGTTCTGAGCTCTCTATCGATTTGTTCAACAAGACTTTCTTGAATGAGGAAGTGCTCAGAGGAAGTGCTAAGGCAAATCAGCTTCTCCAACTGAAAAGGGGCTCTGGGGTTAACACAGGAAAAACAAGATAGGGTCAGATTCACCCGCCCTCAAGGACCTGTGCTCTGGATCTCATTTAACCTCATTTAATGTCCCCAACATCTACCCAGGCTGAAAAAACTAACCTGGTGAGGACTCCTCTCCCACTCTCACAGCCAAAAAATATCCCCAAGTACAGTGGAATCTATGTTTTTAAAATCTTTTGAATCTGCTCTCTCCTCTTCTTGGACAGGGCCACTGACTGAGTTCCAGCCTTCATCATCTCCCACCTGGATCATTGGCAGTAAATCTTCATTGTTCACCCTGTTCCAGCCTTCCTTCCCTCCAATTACCCCTACATAATGTACCAGAATTATCTTTGAAGAACTCAGTGTGGTCACATCATTCTCTATTCAGATCCCTTGAATAGTTCCCCAGCATCTTCCTACAGGGTCTTCTATGAGCTGTCTCTCACCAGACTTCCTTCTACTATTCTCCCACACAAATCTTAATATTAATATTAATAATCACCTTAGAGTTTCCTTGGAAGTTCACACTTAATCACACTTCCAGAGCAATAGCCTTAAGAAGCCCTTTCTAATCCTTTGGCTATGGTTTTCATTATGCTATGTATGTGGTTCACTTTGTACCCTGTGGGCCTTGCACATGAAAGTACATTGACTTAATGTCCAACATTCAACAGTCACCTCAGACTTAACATGTCCAAAGCAGAATTTCATGTGAGATCTGCTTTCCCCAGTCCTTTCCATCTCCATTGCTCAGGCCAGAAACTTAGGAAGCAAACTTGACTCCTCCCCCTCTCTAACTTGTCCAAGCTATCAGTCAACTCCACAACCAAAATATATCCCAAAGCAATCCACTTCCCTTCTTGCCATGGCTACATGCATGGTCAAGGCCATCAGTCTCCATATGACTATAAAAGCTTCCCATCTGGTCTCCCTGCATCTCGCCTTGCCCCCTTAGAATCTAGTCTCCATGTTGCAACCAATAAGATCTTTTAAGGACAGGAATTGGACCATGTCCCTCTCCTGTTTAAAAGCCTTCAATGTCTTCCTTGAGACTTAAAATAAATTCAAAACTTTCGAGAGCCCTGCATGAATTTGCCATGTCCTCCATTCCACCCGCCGGTGTACACCTGTCTATCTCTCACCTACTGTGCTCTCACACACTGGGCTTCTTTCCATTCCCCAAACATACCAACCCTATTACTGTAGGTTCTTCACAGGAACTGTTCTCTCTTCAAGAGAAGCCCTTCTCTTGCAAGCTGGCTCCCTCCTGACATTAGATCCCAGCTTAAATATCACCTTTTAAGAAATGCCTTCCCCAATCACCATGCTTAAATTAGCTTCCAATGCAGCATTGTAAATTGTTGTTGTTGTTTATTCAAGTTTGCTTTTAACTTCTATTGACATTCATTTGATCCAAAATCAAATATCTTCATACAACAAACTAAATATAAGATAAGAAGCTGAAAAGGTATTACCCTCATAATATTATCCTGTTTTATTTGTATGATGGCTCTTATCACTGCCTGACTTGTGTATCAACTGCTTTTTTCAATTGCTTCATTTTTCCTTGAATGAAGATATATGGTCCACAAGGGCAGGAACCTATTTATTGCTGTATCCAGTGGTAGTATTCAAAATATTTAACAATGGGGGGCACCTGGGTGGTGCAGTCAGTTGAGGATCAGACTCTTAGACTCTTGGTTTTGACTCAGGTCGTGATCTCAGGGTCGTAAGATTGAGCCCTGTCCACACTGGGCTCCACGCTCAGCATGGTGTCTGCTTGAGATTCTCTCTCCCTCTTCCTCTGCCCCTCCCACTCATGCTCACTCCCTCTCTAAAGTAAATAAATCTTTTAAAAAATTCAGCAACACAAATATTAATATTAATATTAATAATCACTTTAGAGTTTCCTTGGAAGTTCACACTTAATCACACTTCCAGAGCAATAGCCTTAAGAAACCCTTTCTAATCCTTTGGCTATGGTTTTCATTATGCTATGTATGTGGTTCACTTTGTACCCTGTGGGCCTTGCACATGAAAGTACATTGACTTAATGTCCAACATTGTCCAACACAAAATTCAATCTGGCATGAACACCCAACCCAGCAGAATGGATGCCAATCTTTAAGTGCTCATATGGTCTTGCTGCTAAGTAGTGGCTAGATGTCAGCCTTCTTATTCCTATACCCAGCATCTCAACAGAGCCTGTCTCTCAATAAATGTCAAATGTATGAATGAATAAATCAACAAATGTTTCTAGGCTGATTTCATTGCTCTCTCTGAACACAGGTTTACATTAATAAAGAGGGTTTCACTGGGCATCTCCACGTGTTTGGATGGAATCTGTTGATTTCAGAAGTTCCTGACACCTACCAGTTTTGACTGCCTCATCATACCCTCTATAGGGACACACAGCTGAGCAAGAGTGACAGGACAAATGAAACTGAGTTCAGAAGCATTGAGTTCAAGTTCAGGCATCAGCATAAGCCAGTTGAGAGTTGTATGGCCTGGGCAAATTACTCTCTGTGTCTGCTTCTCCCTCTCGAAAATAGGCACACTATAATACCTACTTCCCACAAGAGCTGAAGGACTGAACAAGATAGCACACATTGAAGTATCCAGCCAGTCACTCCTGTAGCATTCAAGGTCAGTATGTATCAGTTTTATTTCAATCATCCTTCCCTTCAGAGTTTCTATGAACATCAAATGAGAGAATGCAAATACAACTGCTCTGAAAAATGTATGTATTGTCCTAATTATTAATATTATATCAATAATAACTTATCTGTTTAAAAATCTCCCAGTGTCATTGATATGTAGTTGACATATAACATTGTATTAGTTTAAGATGTACAACATAATGATTTGCTATGTGTACATATTGCCACAATGATTTGATTACCACTATAAGTTTAACTGACATCTATTAGCTCACATAGTTACATATTTTTTTTCCTTTCAGTGAGATGTTTTAGAATCTACTCTCTTAGCAACTTTCAAATATATGAGACAACAGTGTTAACTATCATCTCCATATTGTACATTACATCTCCAGAATGTGGAGATGTAATAATTGGAAGTTTGTACCTTTTGACCACCTTCACTCAATTCCCCCACCCCCTGCCTCTGGCAACCACCAATCTATTTTGTGAATCTGTGAGATTGGGTTTTTGTTTTTTTTAGATTCCACATATAAATGAGGTCATACAGTATGTGTCTTTCTGTGTCTGACTTATTTCAGTGAGCATAATCTTCTCAAGACCTATTCATGTTGTTGCAAATGGCAAGATAATAAATTATCCTCGATTTGAGAAATCAGGTGGCTTTCCAGGAGTTATAAAGGAGCTGGAAAGAACTCTGGGTCTTGTGAGGGCAAAGCCAGAGTGTTCCAGCAAAGGAAGTCCATGCTTTATTTAGCCAAATAGCTCTCCCTGGAGATAGCATCTTTCTGGGGAAATCTGTTTGTATGTCATTTAAAGCTTCTAGATGCTGCGAAATAGACTTGCCAGTTACCTACAGAGAAAAAAGGCTTTCAGCATCCAATGGGTTAAATGAATGAAATAGGCTCAAGAGTTTCCCCAGCAGCAAGAGCTGGAGGCACTTTCTCCTTTGTCTCTCCCCCCACCCAAATATCATTCCCTTTATTTGAAAACACAGCTCATCTGGGCTCTGGCTTCCACTGACATAGGCTGAGGTTCCTGTCTCCCTGTCCAACTCAACCAGGCTTTTCTCAGCTTCTGAAATCCTGTCTCCTTCTGACCTCACCCAATACAAGGACCTCATCATACCACAGTGTAGATCATACACTGCACAACCACATGGAGCCATGTACTCATCATGGTCATGTGGTGATATACAACAGTCCCAACCAACACACACCTTCCTGCCATCATGTCCTCCCACCAAGACCCCCACCTGATCCAAAGAAGTTAGGATGCCAAGAAAAGCACTTACAGCAGTCCTTTAATCAACAATGGCTCCCAGTGAGTTTTCTTCCCCAACAACTTCTATGTAACTTCTTCCCATTTTAACTAACAATTTTTGCTAACTAGATGCTAAGCTTTTAGACATCATTTAAGTCTTTTTTGCCCTCTAAAGCCACTACCTTGGAGCAAATCTCCAGGCACGAGGCTCTGTTTACCCCCTTGCCTAGACTTTCTCGGGGAGCAGAGTAAGAGTGAGCTGTACAGTCAAGGTCTTCATTCAAAATCCATCTGCAACTGACAAGTCAGGTGGCCTTTAATAGGTCACCTAGCTTCTCTGAGCCTCAGTTTCCTCGTAGACAAAACTGGCAATGATAATGATGCCAATGATACGTATTTCATAGAGTTTTTTATAAGAAATAGTTAAGAAAATGTTTATGAGGTGTTCTGCATGGTGTCTAGCACATAACACAGTCAATGGAGAATAAATGTTGATTTTAGTATTGGTATTATTGTTCCATTGTTTTGTCCAGGAGAAGACAAACTACGACCCAAGTGTCAAATCCAGCTGCATTAACTCAAGCACATATTGTCCAAGAATGCTCTCCCTATAGCAGCGGAATTCAGTAGCTGCCACACAGACAATATGATGCCAAAGCCGAAAATATTTGTTATCTGGCCCTTTGCAGAAACATTCCTCAGCCTCTGCTTTAGCCCGAAGCTCCTACCACCTCCACGATGAGATCAGCATGAAACTATTGGTGGCAGAGGCTGCTACTTGCCTCCTGAGGTTAGGAGTGAGTTGGACAGTTTGGTAGTCAGGCCGGGGTCCCCAACAAGAAGATACGGAGCAGGACACCTAAGATCGAACAGCACTGACATCCGGTTTTGCAGCTGAGACAGGAGTGCACTAGCATTCTGCTTTGCAGCCTTTGCAGAAATGACTTCTGCAAAACGTCCTAAAATAAGACAATTAACCACAGAGCATTTGTCCCTATCCCGGGCAAAGGGCTGTAAAGACATAAACCCCCGGATGTCAGCAAAAAAGACCATCAGTTCATATACATTAACCTAATAGGTAGATAGACACATGACCAGAGCGCTGATGGGCACAACAATATACCCTGACTGCTTAAGATAGTTCTATGAAAGAGCTCATAAAACCTCCTAAACTTGGAAACTCTGGGGGTCAACCCTCTCAGGCCTCCCTCCCATTCTGGGAGCTTTGTACTTTTGCTCAATAAACTCTGCTTTGCTGCCCACCACTCTTCATCTGGTCCACCTACCTCTTCACTCTTCCAAGGGGCATGACCAAGAACCATTTCCACTACAGGCGGAAAATCCTGCACCACGATTACCTGCTTCTCCTTTCTCTATAGTAATAGATCCTTTTCCCATTTTTAGCCCACACGTGATTGCCTGAAATAAAAACTGCATTTTCCAGACTCTTTTGCTACTAGATGTAGCCATGTGACTGAGTACTCGCCAAAGGGATGCCATCTGAGGTGATTTATAGGGCCTCCCTCTCTTCCTTCCGCAAGCCTAGAACACAAGCATGGAGGCTAAAGCTAGGTCTAGACCATGATGTGACCTTGAGAGTGGAGGCCACTCGTGCTAAAGCTACAAGACAGAAGGAGCTTGATCACTATCACTGCAAACCTGACACAGACTGAGGTTTCTGTCTCCCTGTCCAACTCAGCCAGGCTTTTCTCAGCTTCTGGAATCCTCTGTCCTTTGGCCTCTCCCAATGTGGTGGGAGGCATTGCCAGTGAACTTATTTGGGATTTTCTGCACTCAGGGATGAAGCTGATCTGAACAAATATACTTGCCAAACACTTCTAGAGCAGAAAGCTTATCGTTGCCCTCAACATCTCCTGTTTCATACACTGCCTAAAAAACTCTTTGTAGTAAATTTGGTACTTGAATAAATTGGTTCTTGGCCACACAGAACACTTATTCTTGCAGAATGCCAAAAGAACATTGCACATGTTTTGTACTTATTCAGGAAAAAAGATTAATGCTCATTCAGGGAAAAAAAGATTTATTAAAATGCTTATTCAGGAAGAAGAGATTAATTTGGAATCAAGATTTAAAAGAAGCTTAAAAACAAAAAAAGAGGGACGTTAAGCCTGCAGAAAGCATCCAAGTCTTGTGTCTACGCTAGTTCAAGTTGGGTTTCTGATCTTTCAGCCAAAGAAGCTAAAACAGGCCCATACCTCCAGAGGGGGTGTCCCCTTAGAAACAAGTGCTCTGAGGGGTACCTGGGTGGTGATGTCAGTGAAGCCTCCCAGTCTTGGTTTCAGCTCAGGTGACGTCAGGACCATGGAACTGAGCCTTGTGTTGGGCTCCACGCTCAGCATGGAGTCAGCTAGAGATCTTCTCTCCCACTCTCTTAGCCCCTCCCCCAACACTCTCTCCCTCTCTCTCTCTCTCTCTCTCTTTATAAAAAATATATCTTTCTTTTTTTTAATATTTTATTTATTAATTTGAGAGAGAAAGAGTGAAAGAGAGCATGAGAGGGGAGAGGGTCAGAGAGAGAAGCAGACTGCCCACTGAGGAGGGAGCCCAATGCAGGACTTGATCCCCTGACTCCAAGATCAAGACCTGAGCTGAAGGCAGTTGCTTAACCAACTGAGCCACCCAGGCGCCCTAAAAAATAAGTAAATATGAAGAAGAAGAAGAAGAAGAAGAAGAAGAAGAGCCAAGTGCTCGGAGCCGGCAGGGTGGGGAATAAGGATAAAAGGAGGTGCTCTCCTGTTTTTGCGGCTGAGAAGCGCCAAGCTCAAAGAAGGTGACCTGTCCCAGATGGCCCAGCCTGTGAGGGTCGGCCCCCCACCTGGCTGGCTCTGGATGCAGCGGGCTTCGCTTCCAGCCTCTCCTGGAGCAAGGAGGGCTTTGTGACTGAGTTTGCTTCTCTAGAGCAAAGTGACCAAAAATGCACAGAAAGCAGGAAACAGCCCATGTTTCTGGGAAAAAAGTCTTCTGTGATCTTGTGTCCTGTGTCTGTTTGGTGAACTTCAGCAGAAAGGCCTGGGCAATGTGCACTAATGAGTAGAGAAAGGAAACCTAGTACTTTTTAAAAGGCCGTTAAAATCCCTCTGCAAAGAAAGGAGACCAAGTGTACAGAAAAGAGCCGGCAGAAACCAGACTGAAAAAAGAAAGAGCTGTGTCCAGGAAACTTCATGAACTTTCCTTTTGGTTTGCTCACCTTTGTTTTTTTTGTTTTTTTTTTTTTTAATAAACCTGCTTTTGTTGTCACCCACTCAGTTACTAAATACAATAGTCTCTGGGGTAGGCTTGGGGAAGGAGTGTGTCAGTGACAGCCGAGGGTGGAGACCCACAGAACCCCTCCCAGAACTCAAATCATTAACACCTAGAAGCTTCACAGCTTAAATATCTCCATTCTGGATGAGATAGAGCCACCATTTGCCAAATTGTTATGCCAACTCCGTTTACCCATTAACTTTTTTGTTTTCTTAGGTGTTTCGTATTCCTGTGCTGTGCCTGTCTGTGTGTGTGTGTGTGTGTGTGTGTCTATTGAACACTTACCACAGGCCAGGCACTGGGTTAGGTACACAAGAATGCGAATGCGATGCCACACTTTATACCGAGCGACTCCATTTTGCAGATAGGGAAACTGAGGTGACCACGAAGATCTGACTGGGTTGCACAGCTAATGAAGTGGACTTGCTGAGGTTCCAACCAAGTAACAGTTGATTTGGGATCTGCTTTTTTAATCACCATTCTTTTTTTTAAATGGAGAGCAAGGAAAGGCTTTTAGGTCTAATGAAGGGAAGGGAGCCTTTTTAAAGTTACCTGCTACTTTTTATGTTGTCTTTATTTTCATTCAGGGACCTGATTCACCCCCACAACTTAGTTGTGTTTGTATAATTAACTCATGTTTCAATGAATCTCTTCCTGATCTTCCCAGTCCCCAAAGTCTTCCCTTATGTTGGATAACTTCCCCCTTGTGTTTCTACTATCCCTGAGAGCACCAAGAGCCCCTTACTGTAAACCATAGTTACCATAGTAACCGTAGACCAGCAATTGCCAATTTTTTTTACTCTCTGGGACCCCTTTACATTAAAAATTATTGAGACACCCAAAGAGCTTTTGTTTATCATTGAAAACTGAGAAATTGTTCAACTATTGATAAACTATTTAAAATAGTAATAACCCATTGCATGTTTACATAAATAACACTTTCACAAAGAGTAAACATGATTTTTTTAAAATGAGTGCGATATGAACATTTTTGCAAATCTCTTTATGACTATCCAAGTCCTCGTGTCTTCTTCTGTATTCAATCTGTCGTGATATGTTGTTTGGTGGAAATACATAAGGAAAATCGAGCTCTTTACAGATACGAAATTGGAAAATGCAGGAATCTCTTCATAACCTTTTACAGTAACTATGGCTGTTCCTTTCTAATACCATACCAAGGCTCAGCAAGTGGTAGTTTCTTTTTAAAATGTTAGCAAATGGAATTGGAATCCATTATGGATGAACTTTTCATATTCTGTTACTGCAAACTCCATTGGACTCTGTTTTACTATGAACCCACACATGATTTTACAACATCATGCACTGGTCATTTGGAAACTCACAGAGTTATTCAGATCTTCCAAATGTTGGCACATTTCATTATATAATATCTCCAAATTTGTCAATATTACTACAAAACTCATCAAAAAATCTGGAGTTTGGGGAAGCTGTCAAGCCACAGTGGAAGACACAAATTTTTTTAAACACCTAATTTTCACTGGAAAGCTTTAATTTTATCTTGGCAACAAAGATGGTCAGTTATTTTCCTTGAAATGAAAGCTTGCCTCATTCATTTTCAAGAAAATCTCTGCCATTTAACTAAGTCAGAATAACCGTTTGCCTGCCAGTCATTCTTTCAAGGAAAAGTGGAATTCTCTGAAAAGAGCAGCTAGTTAAGTTCACGACTCAAACAACCACAAGGTGTTTTTCTCAAGCCCCCCGTGGTGCTTAGGAACACAGAAGAAGGGTTTTATGTGTACTTCCCATTTTGTCAAAATATTAATAAGACCTGGGCACCTGGGTGGCTCAGTGGGTTAAGCATGTGCCTTCGGCTCAGGTCACAATCCCAGGGTTCTGGGATCCAGACTCACTCATTCTCTCTCAAATAAATAAATAAAATCCTTAAAAAAATATATTAATAAGAGCTGTAACTGAGGATCAAAATTAATGCAATTAATACTTGTAACTGCTTCCTAAGATCCTCAATGAACCCAGCATATTTTACAAACAAGTCGGTGCAAGTACAGAACACAATGCAGAGCTGACTTAACTTGTGGTCTCAGCAGTGATATGCACTGCTCTTGACTGCATCCCCAGTGCCTAAGTCAACCCAGTGAAAAAAGCAAGTAACATCTGTGTTCTAAAAACAGTTTTGATCTCATGAATGTCTCTTATAGGGCTCGGGGAACCCCAGGGATCCACAGATCCCACTTTGAGAACCACCAAGCTGGGGAGCACCCTCAGAGGCCAGGTTTTCTGTCCCTGTCCCTCCCACAGTGAAACAACACACTCTCTAATCACAGCATTTAACTTGCTGAATTAAAGTCTCCTTTTATCGTAGGGAGGAGAGAGGTAAAAATTCTTTATAAAATTTAAGTAGACTAGGTTCTGCTGGGTTATCGATCCTGGAATGCAAGCAAGACAGAAGTGACTTCCCGAGTATCTGAGCCCTGGTCTGACATTCAGAGATGCCAATATTCCAACTCCTGACTTCCATTTCTATTACCAGACTTGGGGAAATTTACTCACCCGCTCTTGACCACATGACTGTATGTAACAGTTACTTCCTTTGGAAATGGGGAACTCACAGATGAATAGAAGTGAGTCCCATACTTTTCTTGCTGCTGCCTAACCCCAGGCAACAATACAATACTGCCAATCTCTCTCTCCCTCCCTCTCTCTCTTTCTCTCTCTCTCTCTCTCTGTCACACACACACACACACACACACACACACACACACGCACACACACACATCCCTCAGATTCTGTACATTTAGAAAAGCTATTTTCCCAGAACGATTTTCCCTAAGGAACCCATATCACCTCTGTTAGGAATTTCTAATTAATAAGCAAAATCAACAAAAAGATCGAGAGTACTATCAATCCATCCTTCTGTTAGATTGTGACCTCTTACCCCCTTCTATTCATGACTGTCTACGTCAGACTTGTTTTCTGAACCAAGATCAAGTCTAATAAAAAATTATTTTTTTGCTAAAGAGCAACATAAATTACAAACTCAAAAGACAATCTTATTAATATCAAAGGGATATTTCATTACAAAAAGCTTTTAGATAAGAAAATGGGGAGTCATCAACTCTGTTTCAGTATGAACAACAGAGCCCATTCTGTGTTTCTGCTACAGAATTCGATTCTCAGAACCTTCTGACCTATCAACAAGGACAACATGTCAGACAATCTTATCTTGTACCAGCTTTGCTTTGTTTCCTTAGTATGCAGAATCCATGACACTACAGAGAAATTAAAACAACTGATCCCTAACACTCATCCAGCACTGACATGAGATGGTTCTAGAACCCCCCGTTCATTTCCAGATTGGAGCCTGTGTTTCTTGCTGTTCATTGCCTTGCCATTTTAAGAAGTATGGTTCAGATTTCCCACCCCCTCCAATCCACTGGGAAATACTTTCAACTTGAAATACAAACTTGGATGGTTAGAAATGACAATTCTGTCCATTCAAATCTCCATTATGCTGGGTTTCTGTGACTTAGGTGATTAAATGTGTGGTACAGAGAGATCGACTCTATTGTTTTCAAGAGTTCTTTGAATGTTGTTTCAGCTGCTTATGTAAAAAATGTTAAGCTATGTGATTATTTGAAAACTTGATTTAGTGATGTTTTACATGAATGCTTTCCATTTTCTGGTCATTTAATCCAATTTTGTATAGACCATACCTAGTTTAAACCTTCCAGGCTGTATTTCAAATACACCAGTAGCTGAGACAGAATGCAGATATTCCTTCAATCTGACTGAGACTGTACGTCTCTCCCTTTAGGAAAAGGAAAAAAAAATCTGTAGGACTGTCATAAATAATTTTACTTGAGTGAATGCTGAAATTAGGCACCACATTGCCTGGCTCCCAGTAACCTATTTGCAGCCAGATACGTTGAGTACCCACTGGCCAACACCTCGCCTTTTCAGAAATGGAAAGCAGGAAAAACAATACGATCATCTTTTAAAGTGGCATGTTGGACCCATCTCCAAAGTTAAATATACCTAGACAGTTTTCAGTGAGGTAACTGCAGCTGACCTTGGAAGAAACTGATGTTTATAGCAGCCCGTGACCTGGGAAAGGTGATAATGAATGAGATATAATCATGTGTTTCTGGCACACGCTTTGGATAGTACAAGGAGCTAATTGCATTTAAGTATTATCTTACAATATGGCGACCCAATCATTTTGGAAGATAACCAAAGTCTCCCTTTTTTAATAGAGTTACTCTATTTTGAATCAACATTCATTAATTTTGCTCTCTTTAAACTCCAAAAAAAAAATCTTTCCTGGATCGAGTCAAATGGCTTGGATTTTTCCTGTAAATCTTCCTATCTGTTCCGTCAAATGCTAACAAGCTTATCAGTGGTTTGTGGACTGAACTCTGAAATAATGGGTCCTGTTTTCCTTTTGCTCCTGGTAATCCTTGGTTCAGTGTAACTCACGGTACTACTTACTATGGTTCTCACTCAGATTACATGAAAGAAACACTCATCCTGCTAGAATCTGGGGCCTGTCCAGGGAAGCATGCCAGTCCACAGTGCCACAAGGGGTGAGGGAAAACACAAATGTCTCAAAGAACAAAAGAGCAACAGGAAAAAACTAGTCCTAAAATGGCAGGGTAAGAGTATTCTTTGCTTTGCCTTTTTAAATCATGGACAGGATGATATGGAGATTAATGCTGCCCTACATACCTCAATGTGGGAGTTAAGCAGACTCTTAAAATGTAAAAGGAGAACTGACAAAGGAATTAAGGTATTTTCTCCTACAGATGTATTTTTTTAGAACGTGTCAGTGTAATTGATAGCATACAATGCTCGTGGGTCATTTTTCAGGTCTGTGTTGATACAAGATATTGGGGTTAATTGGCCTCTTTCTGGAATTTGTGTTTTGATCAAGTGCTTAGAATTCCTATTAATACTTTTTTTAAAAACTGGTATTTCCAGCTGAAATATATTTATAATCTCAGTGTATCATGCATATTACAACCGAACAGAACAACAGCAACAGAAAGACTCGGCCCCTGCTTCAGGAGTATACATGCCAAACAAGAAAAATGGAGAATTGGTAATGATTTGTAAATGTATTTGTCAGCGGAGGCAACAGGGACATGAACATTTTGAACAATCAGAAACATCCAACTTGAGAATTACTTGCAGGCTTTCAACGTCCATCTGTGTTTCAGAGCTTTACCGTAACTAAATCCAATTTCTACATCAGAAAACTGGAAAAGAACAGGGCTCTACTAATAAAAAGGAAAAGTAGAACTTATTGTCTCAGGAAAAACTTCAGAATTTGCCAGATTTCAATCGTAGACTAAAGCATTTCTACAATGCCCCAGGCAGAGGAAGAAACGAGGTATGGGGCATCATCGTCTTCCCACAGGTGACAGCAAGGCTCCCCGCCTGGCTGTAATGTAAGGTAGGTGGTGGCCTCCGTCCAGGCTCCTCCCCTCTTGCAGATCACTCAGACTTTTAGAATAGTAATAGAAATTTCATTTGTCCCAATCCAAAGGACGGGGACACAATTTTTAAACCGGAAAGGCTTCACCCAATCCCTCCTCCCCCTAGTAAATTTCATCTTACAAGATGAAAGCCACCAGGCAGTCTGCGCAAAGGGGGACCTGCTCCCCGCCAGAGTCTATGAATGAATGTTAGGTCATCCCCTTGCTTAAGAATTGGGAGAAAATAGAGCGTAGGATTTCAAGTATTCCAAAAACAAGCAGAATTTGAGAAGCGGAATATGAAGAGCTAAGAATCCAATATTAAAGCATCGGCCGTTCAAGGAGGGTACGAGGCCTCACTGCTGCAGTGAGGAGGACTTGAGTCCTGCTGAAGCCTTTCCTCAAAGAAGCTCCAAAGGCAAAACTGGGAGTCAAGCTGACAAAGTCCAAAAGCACAGAAGAGCAACTGCTGGGAGCATACAAGGTTCTAATGAATGGGGCTTAGATGCAGCAGGAAGGACAAGAGAACCCTGAGTTCTAGCCATTTGTGGCTGAGATGATTACCCATCTTTGGAGCCGGCTACAGCCCCACTCTTCACCACCCCACCCCACCCCACCCCTGCCCCGGGTCAAAAAGCAGGGTGATAGGGAGTCTGAGGACCCATCTGCTCCGTTTCTCTGTGACTCCAAAGAATGTGCTCCAATTCTTCCTTGGAGGAGCGTGTGCACGTCCATGCACAGGCGCAATGATGGACTCCAATGGTCCTCTCCAGTCCCCATGTCTGTGTCCGGCCCCCATTGTTTCCGCTCTGTTCTGTGATGCACTGACTTAGGATAATTTGCTATTTTAGAAATATAGTTGAGGGGTGCCTGGGTGGCTCAGTGGGTTAAGCCTCTGCCTTTGGCTCAGGTCATGATCTCAGGGTCCTGGGATCGAGCCCCACATCGGGCTCTCTGCTTGGCAGGGAGCCTGCTTCCCCCTCTCTTTCTGCCTGTCTCTCTGCCTGTCAAATAAATAAATCTCTCTCTGTCAAATAAATAAATAAAATCTTAAAAAAAAGAAAGAAAGAAAGAAAGAAATACAGTTGACTCTTGAGCAACATAAGTTTGAACCGCATAGGTCAACTTGTAGGGGGCTTGTTTTGATGAACACAAGACAGTACCATAAATGTACCTTCTTCTCCTTATAATTTTCTTAATAACATTTTTTTTCTCTAGCTTATTTGAATGTAAGAATACAGAGTATAATTAATATATAATCTATGTGT
Source organism: Mustela nigripes (assembly GCF_022355385.1). Classification (NCBI taxonomy): domain Eukaryota; kingdom Metazoa; phylum Chordata; class Mammalia; order Carnivora; family Mustelidae; genus Mustela; species Mustela nigripes. Next base: position 96,412,900 of record NC_081561.1, read on the forward strand.
TACTCAACTGTTTTACATTATTACTAAGGCTTCTGAAAAATAATTGGCTATTAGTAGTTAAGTTTTGGGGAGCCTCGGTGACTCAGTTAAAGGTCTGCCTTCAGCTCAAGTCATGATCCCAGGATCCTGGGATCTAGTCCTGCATCCCACTTCCTGCTCAGCAGGAAGCCTACTTCTCCTTCTCCCTCTGCCTGCTGCTCCCCTTGCTTGTGCCATCTCCTTCTCTCTCTCTCTTTCTCTCTCTCTCTCGCGCATGCTCTCGCTCTATGTCAAATAATAAAATCTTTGAAAAAAAAAAAAGTGGTTAAGTTTTGGGGAAGTCAAAGTTACATGAAGATTTTTGACTGAAGGGGGCAGGGTCGGGGCCCCTCACCCCCGAGTCACTCAAAGGTCAAATGATTATAATAACTCGCCTTTCCCGGTTAAAACTATTTTATCTTAATGTGTTCCTAATTGAGCGTCATCAGCAGCAAGTCAGAAAGCCGAAAGCAACGGAGACAGGCCGGTCTTTGACTTAAATGGCACCACCGAGTGTGCCTTTGCGTTAAGAAAGGCCTACTTTTTCTTACATTTTTAAGAGTGTAAATGAAAACACAAATAGAAGATATTTGTGTTTTGCTAATACTGATGTGCCCTCATCCCAGTGTGATCAACGTCAGCTACTGCATTCAGTAAGGCCATTGTTTAGAAAAACTAAAGGCCTGGACGCCTGGGTGGCTCAGTTGGTTAAGCAGCTGCCTTCGGCTCAGGTCATGATCCCGGCGTCCTGGGATCGAGTCCCACATCGGGCTCCTTGCTCCACGGGGAGCCTGCTTCTCCCTCTGACTCTGCCTGCCACTCTGTCTGCCTGTGCTCGCTCTCTCTCTCTGACTAAATAAATTTAAAAAAGAAAAAAAGAAAAACAAAAGGCCAACTAGATAATGCTAGAGGTACCCAAACCTACATTTCTAAAATATACTAAGTTAACAAAGTATTTAGAGCTCAAAAGGTTGATGGATAAAGGAAGGAATGGAAGGGGTATTTACCCTTTTTAAGGAGAGTTCTCTTCTTCTCAAATAGATTTATTTCAAAATCCATGTGCAAAACTCCAGATTCAGCAGAAATTACTAGTGCTCCTCTCCTCTCCAAAAGAACAAGATAAAACAGAACAATATATCCCTAGTTTTTTCAGGAACATATATACTATGGAAAGCAAGGCTCATCTCTTGTAAATGATGTTTAATGTTAGAATTAGAGAGGGGTTTTGTGGTGCCACTTATCTGAATTATGGAAATTAGAAATGGTAAACAAATTCTTCACCTTCTGTGCATGACCAAGTAGTGTTATGTCTAGAGTCATTTTCTTAAAATGACTCTCTTTTCTTTGCTCCAATACACTTTGATTATCAAACCACAACCTTTATAACCTACTTTGCATTGAAAGTATGAAAACTAACGGAAGCTTGTTTGTGAAAAATCTAGCTCCTTGATGTCCCAACTGTAAGCCAGAGGAGAGGCTTTAAAAACTTGATATGAGCTCAAAGAGAAAGAGAGTCGTGTTACCACCAACAAGCAGACCAGGCAAATTCCCATGATGCCAGGCACTGCCTGAGAGGGGGAGTGGAGGGGGGCACGCAGGGCATTCCTTCAAGGGATTGGTTTCCTGGGTGATGTCACTGGGGGTGAGGCCAGGTTGCTACTTGCCCTCGACTTCCACGAAGCCACAATGGCCCCTGGAACGCATCACCAAGGAGGAGTCTTTTCTGACCTTGGCTACGATGTGGGCCATATGGGCCATCCTTCCTAAAAGTCTAGAAGAGATAGGCTGAAGTATACTGGATGAAACAGATGAAATTATTTTTTTTGAAGATGTGGAATTTGCTTGAAAGTAATTTATGGGTTGGGGGGGAGGGAGTGCCTCAGTGGCTCAGTCTGATAAGTAACTGCCTTCCGCTCAGGTCATGATCCTGGAGTCCTGGTATCGAGTTCCACATCAGGCTCCCTGCTCAGTGAGGAGTCTGCTTCTCCCTTTGCCTGCTGCTCCCCCTGCTTGTGCTCACTCTCTCTCTCCCTCAAATAAATGAATAAAATCTTTTAAAAATAAATAATAAATAAATAATCCATGAGAATGAAAGGAGATGTCTTGATCATTCCTATTACTGGGTGATGTGTACATGGGGGTTCGTTACACTATTCTGCTTACTTTTTTGTGTATGGCTGAAACTCTTCAGAATATGAGTTTTTTTATCTTCTTATTTTTTTAAAAAATTAAAATTCAATTAATTAACATAGAGCATATTATTCGTTTCAGAGGTGGAGTTTGGTGATTTATGAGTCTTACATAACACCCAGTGCTCATAACATCACGTGCCCTCCTTAATGTCCATCACCCAGTTCCCCCATCCCCCATCCCCTACCTCCAGCAACCCTCGGTTTGTTTCCTATGATGAAGAGTCTCTTAGGGTTTGTCTCCCTCTCTGATTTCATCTTGTTTTATTTTTCTCTCCCTTCCACTATGCTTCTCTGTTTTGTTCCTTAAATTCCACATATGAGTGAAATCATAAGATTATTATCTCAGAGTATTATGGTTTTTAACAATAGCAACAACGACAACAACAACAAAAATCCTCTAACATAGCTGGGAGAGAGAACAAATAGAATGTCCACACTAACCTCATTTTTCAGGATGAAAAAAGCAGAAAGTCCTTGTTATTGGGTGAACTATCACAGCCAGAAACACTGCCCTCTCTGATCAACACTGTGGCAACGCCAAGAAGCCCAGCACCAATTCGTATAAAACAGCTGCAAAAATAGAGGCTGCTCCAACCTTGAAACCTAAGGAAAATAATAATTTGAAATAAAAAAAAAATCCCTGAAATGAATCCATTTTCCCCATTACAATAACAATTTTTCACTTGAATTATGCATCATCACGACTATTTGAATTACAAATGTATGAATTATTCATTATCTGTGATGCGACTGAGTGTTTTGGTCCCACTTGTTGAAAGCCAGGGCTACACTTGTCTGGGACCTGGCTGGCAAGGGCAGGGTGGTATCTGGGGACCCTGGGAGGCAGTCGTCCTTCAGAGGCCTCTGCCACCACAGCGGAGAAGGGAAGGGTACGTTATACTGTATGGAGTTGTCAACTCTGACCTTCTTGTGCCATAAAACGTCCCCATCGTCTCCTGGCTCCCCAGCCTGTAACAGCTGCTTCCCACTGGCACCACCTACATTTTAAACCAGCTGGAGACAGAGTTCTACGTGATAAGCCTGTTATATTTGCAGAGTAAGCAGGAAGGCCTAATGGCTTGGCCCCCTAATGATCCTGGGCCCGGCCTCTGACGGGCTACAACAGTGTGCACTGGTGAAGCAGAGGAAAAAATAATTGAAAGAGCCTTTGTCAAAGCTCTCTCCAAAACAACGTTTTTATATGTGCTGGGTTTAAGAGTCCCAAAGAGCCAATTCAATCACACTGGCCTCTAAGAACCATGGAAACCCCCAGGACAGCCATGGCCAATTAGTCAAGCGAGAGGGGAGTGTGTGTCCGTGTGTGTGTCCATGTGTGTGTGTGTCCACATATGCATGTCCCTGTGTGGATATGTTCCCAGAATGCACACAGATGCTGGGAAGAGCCCCCAGGAGAGAGGGCAGAGTGACCCCCAGAACAGACCCCTACCATTCTTTTCTTGTTTGGGAGATTGAAACAAAGCAAAAGGAACAATTAGAAAGACAGTAGGTTGTAAAGACTGACACTGATGATAAAAATGCGGGGAAAGGTGAGCACACAAGGGACCTCTAAAAGAGTGAAACTAAAACTAATACTCCTCAGGTCATCCAGCAGGAAGGTAAAGCAAGCCAGCGGTCTAAAACCCAAGCGCAGGCATCCTGAAGGACGAGGCAGGGCAACAAGGAGAGGCAGATAGAAGAAGAAGAAAACACACCAGATGCCAAAACCAAGAGGGAAGAAAAAAATGTGTGGTTTCAGAAACTGAACACAAGAGCAAGGATGAAATTGTCAACAGTGCAAAGTAAATCCCTGAACTGGCGATGTGGTTTTGCTAACAAAGAAAACGTGTGCTTTTTGCAGACAGCCCCTGGAACCTGAAGAAAGCCTTGCATATAAATGTGAAGGGGGGGGTGGGGACGTGCTAGGCAACAGCGAGCGGTCCCCGCCCCTCCCCCCGCCCCAACACAGCGCGTGGGCTTTCCTCCTGAGAACTGCAGACCCTTCCCCAGGACGGGACGCAGGACACGACGCAGGCTGTGGGTCCGCAGAGGTGTCCTTTGGTTGCTAGGAATGCCAAAAGCCACATACATCAGCGTGGCGTGGGCTTCCTTCCATGAGGGAAACTGGAGCCTGCACGGAGTCAGCCGGGCGTGGAAAGGAGGCCTGGCACGGGGTGGCTAGCCAAAGGAACGGGGATCTGGGGACTATAGGCGCTGTGGACAATCGGACGCGCCCCCTCCTGCGAGGCTGGCTCCCCGAGACTCTGGTCTGAACCTCTGCGAGTCCTGATCTTGTTTCTTGCGTGCACCACTGGGGGCCTCCAATGACATCCGCGCCTCCAACGTTGCCCTTGGAGGTTAAGTTTTCAAACCATTGAGCAGAGGGCAGTGGAGTCGGTTTCTTTGTTCTTTTAGGGGTCATGTTATCATTTGGACCCAAGTTTTAAATTTCCCCAAATCCTAATTGCAGTTGCTCAGGACATTGGCTAGCTTCGGGGCTTGAAAGTGTGTTTGGACACCTCTCCCAGAAGTGGGTAAGAAGTTAGAATAACGGAAAGGCTTGGCTCCAAGTTCAGTGGAATGTCAAAAAGCCTATGTTTGGCTGAATGGATTTTGTATAAGGAAATCTCAGCTTCCCTCTGTGCTCCTACAGCCAAGTACATACTGGATGAAACTGATGAAATTAAGCAAAGCGAAAGGCTTTATTTATTGCAATATTCTATGGCTGAGATGCATTTATTACAATATGTTATCGATGAGGATTATTGATTATAACATGCCAGGAATGAACAATGATGGGTGTTTCTTTGGTTTCATCCTGTATGAATGTGTTCGGTCATTCACTGATACATGTCTGTGATACATTGAGCCCCTCCCTCATCATTAGTCATGACAGAGAGAGTGAAGAACCCCTTCTTCAGTCACTGAACAAGGGGTTCTTCAGTGATGCCCTTCCTTCCACCTTCATCTTCGGAGCACTGTCCTGCCAAACGCCCTAACGTTCTACAAGCCTAGGAAGTTGTTCTGCTCTGCAGACAGCAAGGGCATGCTTCTCAGTTTCCTACCCCCTCAAGTGTTAGGGGCTGGAGTTGTTCTACCAAAGAGACTAACAAATTGGTCTCTAGTGCAACTGAGATCAATAACAGATACTTCCTAGGTCAAGTGCCTGGGGCAAAGAATGGTGTTTAAAAATAAATGTATCAAGTTCTTTAGGGAGGCAGCAGAGCAAAAACTCACGGATCTGTGGGATGGCTGACTCTGTTTCCTTGATAGGAAGCTAATCGACTATTCTAACCAGCCATTATCCTTGTAGTGCAGGGAAATCTGCAAGCTGGATTGGCTGGGCCTTCTCACCAGTACGCAATCAGGCTGTCCTCAGTGGAAGCCTCGTTGCCTATGAGGCCATAAGGACAAGCTGTAGTGGACTGGAAGGTCTATTTTTGTCCTAGGAATTTGACCCCACTTTTGAAACACTGGCATTCACAAGAAAGGTTAGCAAATTATATTACATATTCTTGTACAGTCAGGTTGATATTCTGGCATCTCAGGGTAACTGAAAACAGCCCACTTAGTTCCCTGGAGCTTTTTATGTCTTCACTGCCCCTGGCTTTGCCACGCGAGAGAGGAAAGCTACGGAATAGGAGGCAGGCGAGCTCACTGACGGAGCATGCGGGCCATTTCTTCCAGGAGAGATGGATGTCAGGTGCCTCTACCTTCAGGACACTTCCGGTCTGATCCCAGGCTGCCACACTAACTGCGGAGCTTTAACGTCACAGTTCAGTCCTTGTACTTTGGAACTTTGACACCAGTATTTAGGGGGCATTGGGAAGGAGAGATGGAAGTGTAGACAATGATTCTTTTTTACCGCGTATGTGAAAAGGACAATGGGGCCGCTGATTAACTACCACATGCTCTGCGAACTTGAACAGTCACCACATTAATGCTAGACTTCATTTTCTAAAGAGCTGGAAAAAAGGCGTGCATCTGTGGTTAAACACTTACACAGTTGGAGGCTTAACTGCATTCTGTAAACTGAAACCATGTAGATAGTTATCATTTGTTTAGTGACTTTCTGTGTCGTTTTCTAATTTTCCTACAAATTAAATTTTAAGCTTGACTTGGGGATAATACTCTAAGTTTAATATGCTTTAAATATCTTTTCCATATAGTATTTGTTATCTGAAAAAGCACGTAAAACAATAAATATAGTCACTGTATATATGAGAAATATAAATGAGTTTACTTTCTCTTGAAAGAAAAAAGTTAAGCTAAATTAGAGTTCCTGTGTTTAAACAATTAAAGCTCATCAAAATTTCTTTTAAATGATTGTTGAATTCTCTTTTGGAAGGCGGACACTTGGGAAGAAATCTAGAATGGATCTCTAGTCCTGGGTAGGTCACTCAATTGCCTGAGGGCATTGGAGGTCTTCACATCTCTTCTTCCAGTTGGAGTTTCACAACTTTGGAAAAGAAAAGAAGAAATGAGGAATGAACAGCTGGCTTTAAATTGGTGTCAAAGAGCAGAGTTTGGTTTTCTGGACCAGCGCTAGCCACACAGAACAACAGTTATTGGCAAAGGGACAGTGAACGCATCCACAGGCTTGAGAACATGTTTGGCAGGAAACTCACTGACTGAGACAGAAGAACCAGAAATAGAAATTCAAAGAGGAAGGGAGACAACGACCCCAGTACAACTGTCAACTTTACAGGACAGGGAACAAGAAGCAAGCTGGGGAGGGGATAATGGTTCGGAAGGAGCTCATTCATTCTCAGCAGAGAACAAGAGGGGATAGGGTGGTACACAAGGCTCACCTCGAAGGATTGTTGGCCAAGGTGGGTCAAAGGGAGCGTGATATTTTAACACAAGGTGGAATCGTGACCTCACAAGAGTCACGGAGATAGGAAACTAGGTCCATGACAGGAATTTGGTTGGGAGAGTGTTTGCCTTGTTCAAACAACAGACGTGGTCAGAGGTTCTCACTGTTCTGAATAAAAAAAGAATTAAATCAATCTAGCTCTCACTATGTACCAAGCACTGTGCTCATTGCCTTCTATTAATTGTTTCCTTTAATTCTATGAAGAAGGGTTCCATTTTACAGATGAGGAAATTGAGGCTTAGAGAAGTGGAGTGGCCCAGGATCATTCCGTTGATAAGCTTTAGAATCAAAGCCTTTGCTTTTAGTCATGTACTAGACTGTCTTCTAAGAAAGAGTCCCAGAACAGAATGAACCCCAGAATGCCTGTCATACCCACCCTCCTTTGTGAGGGATGCTGCTATGCTTCTCCCATTGCGATCTGCACTGGAGCCAAAGTCTCATAGGAAGCCACAGCTGAGATCCCAGCATGGTGATCCACTGCAATGCCATCCACAGTAAGTAGTTTTATAATGAGCTTTATCCTGAGGTCACCTGCTTAATCTCTACACCTCATACCAGGAATGGATCATCCTGATGGAAATCTACCCACCCAGAGACAGAGATGGTAAGAAGAGCTTTGTGGGTGAGGATAAGTAATGAGAGAAAATAATCAATAAAGAAACTAATGCTATGGTGACTATCTGGCCAGGGGAGAGCAGTGGGGCTTTTTTGGCACAAATGACAGCTGGAACCACTTAGCACGGTGGCCAAGTCTGAGCCATTCAGGTGTTCATAGTAGATCTCATTCCTCTCAATGTTCCTGCTCTGCTTCTCCACTGTGAGACCCCTACTGTATGCTGAGGACACCCACCTATCCTGGGAGTTCTGCTTCCAGGGAGAAGCAAACTAATGCTCTTTCCTACATTGGCCTAGAGCTTCCCAGTGTCCAGCAACCTGCTCTTATCTCTGTGTTGGATTTGTCACACATAAGTGTCATGGTCAAGTCATTTGTCTGTCTCTTCCATTATACTCTGAGCCTCTTAAAAGCCAGAACTGCTGTTTTGTCCCTGCATTGCCAATACTGACCTTGGCCCAACACAGGGAAGCACTAGGTAATTATGTATCTTAACTGTTCTTCAAACGTGAACCCCTCAGGAAGGCCTTTCTCAATTGATAGCTCCTGCTTTCCATTGGGACAGAAATCACCTGCCTCGGATAGAGGAGCTCACCAGTTATTGAAGCCTGGAGTTAACTGGGGGCCAAGCAGACTTGGGGCCAACAAGAGGTGACAATAAAAGATCTTGGTATTGGAAATTTCTTTACCATCTTCTTTAGCACTAACCCTAGAAAAAAAGAATTCCGGGGTCACATGCCTACCCTTTGACTGTCCCAGAGAAGTGACAGGAAGAGTCTGGCAGAAGAAATTTCCAGAGATGTCTTTGACTTCCACATCGGGACAACCCAGGCTACTCCAGTGGAAGGTAGATTATGCCCAGAAGAAAATCATGGTGCTCTTAGGAAAGGGAAATGGATTTAAGGCATCCAAAAAATGAAAAATGACCACTACACAGAGCTCAAGATGGAGAAAAGCATTCTAAGTATTAAAGTGGTCCAGGAACACAATGTCCACAAGGTCATTCTCACCCAAGGTATTTGAGCATAGATCATAGGATCAAACAAGGGAGGCTCCAGCCTGACATAAAAGATACTGTTGGCTGAACTCAAAGATCTCTTAAATTCTGAGTCAACAACTCTAAGTAGTTTTCGATCCATGGACTTGTCAGAATTATGTGAGGTGTTTTTCAGATTATTTCTGCCTCATTCTCTCCTTGTCCCCAAAGATTCTAAATCCCCCGTTCCATCCCCCATCCTCCATCTTTAGTGGAGAAACAAAAATCCCCCACATATCAAAGGTTTCTAAGAGGCTCAAAGTACTACTACTATACATATCTAAGATGTCAGTACCTGATCTTGGTGGAATAGCCCAGGAAGGCAGACAGGATGCTCATCCAATGGGAAAATCCTTTTTTTTTTTTCCCTTAACATTTTTCTATGCATTAGGAATGTCTAACTTGTAGATTTAAGCTGTGTAAGAAATATCTGTGAAAAATGAAAAGGGACTTGGTTGAAGAAAATTAATAGTTGGAGTTATCTAACAATGCTGCAAATGTTGGCTTCCTTCTGCTACTGCTGTTTTGTTTGGAATAGGTCCAGTTTTCCCCTTGCATAAAAGGAGACAAGATCTGTTTGAAGCCATTAACAGCACCAATAGGAGGGACATTTGAATTAATAACCAGAAGGCCAGTCAGCCAGGAGCAATTTGGAGTATAATCTTTTCCTTTGACTTTTTTTGTAAGGCTGATATTTTGCTACATTATACTTGGTCCGACGTGCCACTGCAGAGCCAAATAATTTATCTTTCCAACTCTTTTTATTTTTTAAATTGACCTAAGCAAAATATTTTAATTTATTTGCATGGAGATGCCTTCTGTGGATTGTGTTAGGCACTATTAAGCATTATTCCTGAGCATAAAGAATTCCTTGGATTTTGGCAAGAAATAACAATATATTTAAGGGCATAAGCAGATGCTCTTGAAATAATGGTAAGTGAACAGAGAAAGATACAAAACCAAATATAATGTGTGATCTTCATTTTATTTTCTAGAAAGTAAATTTATATAAAAATTAAATTTTTCCTCATCTGTTTTAGTTGACTTTACTTGCTATTGTACCCCTACAATTTTTTTAAGATTTTATTTATTTATTTAAGAGAGAGAGAGAGTGTGTGAGAGGGAGAGAGAATCTGCAGCAGACTCCACACTGAGCATAGAACTGACACTGGGCTCGATCCCACAATGGCAAGAGCAAGACCTGGGCCGAAACCAAGAGTCAGGCACTTAACTGGCTGAGTCACACAGGCAATTCTGTACTACCACATTTTTTGCAAAGTCTTCTTGTAATGATTTTCTGGAGGCCTCCGAGGACTCTCACATGTGCTCAGGAGCTGGTCCCCAGCAAAACCATGTGGTCCCCATTATAGTCCCCCCCACTATTTCCGGCTCCAGCCTCCTTCGTTCTACCAAGAAGCACCATATCTACCTAGCACCCTTGTTGCTTCTCCAGGAACACAGAAGCCCTCAGGAAGCAGCCTCCTGGGACCACCGCATACACCCTGAATACAATGGAGCCATCAAAGGACCAAATCTGGGGTACATGCTGTGCTAGAGTGGGGATGCCGTCAGTCCTGCCTTCCTTTGAGCTATTCACTATACCCTCATCCCACCTATCCTACACTAGGCCCTTGGCTGATCTTCCTCAAATGCACACTGGAAGGCAGGCCTGTCCTGCTTGCAAAGCCTTCCAGAGCCTCCTGAGACCTCCACAAGGAAACCAGAACCCCTTAGCCATACCAGTGCGGCCCTGCCTGGGCTTCTGGCGCAGCCTTTGTCCCAGACCTTGCCCTCTCTTCTCTGGGAACAGCAAAGGACCTCCCATGTGACAGCCCAACCCCCCAAGCCCTGCAGGCATCCGACTGTGTGCCAGGCCCTGGTGGGCTCAAGGATGAGCCATGATCCCCATTCCCAGGGGGGCTCCTGCCATCCTTCTTCCCCAGACCCATCAGCCTGACAAGGGTCCACTTCTTCAAAACTCATCTCCGATGTTTCTTCCTGTGACATTTTCCTGAACATTCCTACCCCCTTCCTCCCAGACAGTATGCCTGCCCTCACTCAGTCCTCACAGCCTTCGGATCTCCTTTTCCCTCCTTACTTCTGTGGCATTTGCCCCAGGCTACTACCAGCATTTACTTGTGTTTGCTCATCTGCCTCCTTCCCCAGGTAGCAAGCTCCTGTGCTCAGGGACCTTCTCCTCATCACGGCAGCGGACCCAGCTCCCAGGAAGGTGCCAGGCGCAGACCACACCTCCCGTGGCCTGACGAAAACCTAATTGCACAAATGTGAAACTCCACACTGGAACTCTGAAATTTCCGAAGGTCCCCAAGTGTCCATGTTTCTTTTCTCTTATGCCAGAGGGCACCTGGTCTCTCTGTCCCCCTTTTCTCCACCCATGAGGAGGTTACAAGATATGTTTGGTTTCTGGCCTATGCTCCTCCAGGACTCCAGACCTGGTGTGTGTGCGCAAGGCCAGCTAACTGACCAGCTTCAGAATGACTACAATTAACAGTGGCCCCTACCTGGCCGGGCCCAGTGAGGGTGCTGGCCCGACTAACCCCCAGTCCCACTACCCACCAGTTCCCACCCCACCCTGGGATCCAGGTCATCCCCCCCTTGGGAAGGGGCCCTGCACGACACAAACCTGTCCCATTCTGGAAGCTGTCTGAGGCTTCGAGGGCATGTTCTCCTCTTCTCTTAAAACACGGGTTTGCCGGGGCGCCTGGGTGGCTCAGTGGATTAAGCCGCTGCCTTCGGCTCAGGTCATGATCTCAGGGTCCTGGGATCGAGTCCCACATCGGGCTCTCTGCTCGGCGGGGAGCCTGCTTCCCTTCCTCTCTCTCTCTGCCTGCCTCTCTGTCTACTTGTGATCTCTCTCTGTCAAATAAATAAATAAAAATCTTTAAAAAATTTAAAAAAAAAAAGAAAAGAAAAACCACGGGTTTGCCTTTGCCCCCTCAGATGGGCTCTGTCACTGCAGCAGAGTTTTCTGGTCACAAGGCGCTCCCATAGGCCCCTCAGAGCCTGTCCCTCCTCAGGTGGCGTGGCCACGACTCTCCTGTCACTTGTTTGAAGTTCGTGCTCTAAACTACCCAGCTTCACAGTGCTAGGGCTGCGGGCCTATCTGATCTTCGCCATAAAACTCACATTTATCCTATTCAGAGGACTAGTTTGGGAAAGAGGACCATGGCAGGCAACCATCTCTGGGACCTCCACGAGGGAGTTACTCAGGGGACTGTGGAGTGTCACTGCCTCACCACCGGAGAGCCGGCAGCAAACACACCTCTCCGTCTAAAACTCCACTGACTCTCTGAAAGGAATCACTGCAGGCATCACACAGGCGGAACCTGGGTGTCTCCAGGGAGCCTGGCATGCCTCACCATTACAAACGCCAATGTCACAGGATCGCCTGATGGGCAGGCCCAAACCAACGCCAGGCCTCATCTCTTGGTCACCATTTCTTTAAATCTTGCCCAGAGTTGCCATGGCCAGAGTTGACTGGGATTCTCTGGTGAGGTCACCTGAGCCAGCAACCTAGCCAGGAAGCAGAGGCTAAGCCCTGTGATGGGCAGACCATGGCTCCAGCCCCAACATCTCTGTCAAAACAATGTCAGGGAGAAGCCTAGAATTTGTGGTGATCACAAGGTACTCTAAGCAGTCGAAGCCTTGCCACAGTCCTAGGCTTTCAATTAGAAAGGCATATGTAAATGTTTTGACATGGTGTTAAGACATTTCGCTTAAATATAGTGAGCTTAGGTACTGGCAAGAAAAAAAGAGACTGCATTTTGTTCAAGTTGCCTCCAAGGGCTTCCTCATTCTGTCCCCCTGTGTGCTTGTTTTCAAGAATGTTAACAAGGAGTGGATTTTGTCCTGAGCTTGGCACTTGGTTACCCCCTTGAGGCTCAGAATGGAGACTTGTGATTCCTTATTCAACAAATGTGTATTGAGCACTTACTATGTGCCAGACACTGACCTAGTCCTTAGGGATAAATGCTGAATAGGGCCGAAGTATCTCCTGTCCTCACAGGGGTGACAATCCAGTGACAACATGTTCTAGAGGTAAGCTCAGCCTGTTGTCAGTCCTTTCTGCACAAGAGCAAGGCCAGTCTATTCAAATCCTAAACCACAGGGCTAGCAGCAGGCCCAGAATGAAAAATGGGTTCCTTTGACCACAACTGACAGCCCAGCTGTCGACCTCCCTGGATAGAAAGTGGTGGAAAGTAGCAATAATTTCAGGCCTGGAATGGCCAAGTTGACCCTGCTGGTGGCCATGCCAAGGTTTCTGGCTGTACTATTTTTATTATTATTAATTCTAGTAACTATATTGTATTGAAGGTTCTCTAGAGACTAGGCCCTGGTTAAGGGCCTGGCCCATGTCACCTGGCTGCGTCAGGGGTCTTCCTTGTCTCCTTAGCTTGGGAGGACCGGAGGAGGAATCTGGGAGTTCAGTCTTAACTTCCCCTTTGGCCAGAAGGTGCCTCGAGCTTGCTACCTCCTGGGACGGTGGCAGGATTTCTCCAGGCTATGAAACAGCAGGGACATCCCCCCCCCCCCCCCCCCCCCCCCCCCCCCCCCCCCCCCC